>NW_027656972.1:0-48967 GCF_964235325.1 Thermobia domestica | reverse complement strand
CCCCTGTTTTAACGTAGAGATCTGAAAAAAATCTGATAAATACTACTAGGTAGGCTGAATGTTTGTGCACAATTTCAATCTTCTAGGAACAAAAGTAAGCCCGCCAAAAATATATATACCGACAATGTACAATATTCCCGTATACAGAGGGATATTTTGTAAAAATTCTCTGAGACATCCCTAATTATCCTAGGATCATGGTTTGCACATCATTTTCTTCAGAATAAAACAGCCTTTCAGACGTTATGACTCACCTGTCTCCATCATGTATCTAAGGCGGGAAAATGACGAAAAACGGGATTTTGGGAGTAAAAATATCCTTTTTTCAACACTTTGCCCCTCTGGATCCCCCCTGTTTTAACGCAGAAATCTGAGAAAAATCTGGTAAATACTACTCGGTGGATTGAATGTTTGTGCAAAATTTCAATCTTCTACGTTCAAAAATAAGCCCGCTAAAAAATAATGAACATAGGCTTCATAAGAGAAAATATATATTTCAAAATTATGACGTCATCACTTCCTACGTCTGGACGCAGGACGGTCTGAAACCGTACGTAATGTCTTCTACAATGCCTCTGGACTTGATAAACAAAAAAAAACGGACGAAAAAGCTCAAATAGATGAGAAATAACGCAATGTACCATGAAACACCCGTATGGTACAAATTATACTATAAGGAGCCCAAAGGGATACTCAGTGTGACAAGCAAGATTTTCTCTCCTCCAGAAAGAAAAAATGTTGGAATGAGGAGAATTGGAGAAGGTCTCTCAATGAAGGCAATCATTTACTAACTTATTTCCAGCAGTTGTTCTAGATTTGATATTTTCGTCTACTTTCAAGCATTTTCTGATTCATGTGTGATCAGTGTTTTTATTTCTTTGAATATACAGTATATAGTGAAATAATACATTACATACACAACAATATTGAGATGTTCATTGGAAAACACGCTCTGAACCAGAGAGGTTCATCTCAAAATGGAGAAATGTTTCGTGCGTCATCTAGTCACAATTTTACTTGCATAAAGACTGGATTCAGTGCTACCAACTGTTTTCAGTGCCGAGAAAAGTTACGTGTAAATTGGGTTGCATCTGTCCAGGCGTTCTCATAACTGCAAATTACCTCGACCCCAAGATATGGAATTAGAGTACTTAGGGGGGAGAGACTTTTGTGGTTGGGTGTACATAGATTTTCCTAACACGAGTAACACTATCTGCTATTGATCTAAAATATTCCAAGTAATTTTTCCTCTTTCTTTCTCTTTCCTTCTTTCCTTTTATTTTATACTCCCGAATTTTGCGCCACCTTACTTCGGCAGCCAGGGCCGTTGCCCCGCTCACCCGCACCATGACACGGCACTGATCAATACCTACCTGCAACACTTTTCTCTGTTCACATGAATCGTAACTGGGCTGCCGTAATAACTTTGATTAACACTGTATACAGATATACATGTACGTTCTTTCAACACAAATCAGGTGATGTCCACTGAATACTTTTAATCTAATAAGCATTTTTACATTTCTCATGCTTTTCAGGCTATATCTCAGGCTTTTTTGACGTGAGGTCCTTTCATCGCGGGGTCCTTTTGACTCGAAGCCCCTTTTGGCGCAGGGCCTTTTTGACTCACGCCCCTTTGCCGAGGTCCCTTTTGACCCGGCATCTTTTGACGCGGGGCCCATTTGACTCGGGCCCTTATGACCGGTGCCCTTTTGATTCGGGCTTTTTGTCGCGGGGCCCTTATGACCGGGGCCCTTTTGACGCGGGCCTTTTTGTCGCAGGGCCCTTTTGACCCGGGCCCTTTTGACGCGGGGCCCTTTTGACTCGGGTTCTTATGACCGGGGCCCTTTTGACGTGGGGCCCTTTTGACCCGGGCCCTTTTGACGCGGGGTCCTTTTGACGTGGGGCCCTTTTGACTCGGGCCCTTATGACCGGGGCCCTTTTGACGCGGGGCCCTTTTGACTCGGGCCTTTTTGTCACGGGGCCCTTTTGACGTGGGGCCCTTTTGACTCGGGCCCTTATGACCGGGGCCCTTTTGACGCGGGGCCGTTTTGATCGGGGCCCTTTTGACGCGGGGCCGTTTTGACTCGGGCCTTTTTGTCCTCGCCCTTTTGTCCGGGCCCTTCTGACGTGACACCCTATTAAGATGTTCTCAGGCGACTCCGTGACGCAGTCCGGCGCAAAAGACCAGACATGTGGACAGCGAAGAACTGGCACGTCCATAATGACAACGCCCCAGCACATTCATCCCAATTGATCCACACGTTCTTAGCCAAACATGGAATTACAACCGTTCGCCAACCTCCCTACTCTCCAGACCTGGCTCCTTGTGACTTCTGGTTGTTTCCAAAATTGAAGACGCCTCTGAAGGGATCCCGTTTTGAGAGTAGAGAAGACATAATGCGGAACACGACGACGGAGCTGAACAACATTCCAAAAGAAGACTTCCAGCGGTGTTTCCAGCAGTGGAAGGATCGGTGGGCTAAGTGTGTGGAAGCACAAGGGGCCTACTTTGAAAGGGATTAGGGTCCCAAATCTGTCAGGTATTCGCAACTATTTTTCTGGCCAAAGGTCGGATACTTTTTAGACAGCCCTCGTATATATATATATATAATATTTTAAAGAGGTGTCATGAGAGAAACATAAGTACAAATTCATTCTGGTCAATCAGAAATAGAGATGCAAGGGCTCGGAAAAAAAACCGGCTTTTTTGGAAAAAAACGGTTTTTTCTGCTTCGCTTTTTTGCTTGGGAAATTTTGGGCTTTTTTGAAAAATCTGCTTTAAATTGATAAACCAGATTTTGTTTCGCTTCTCTACAACACAAAAAGTCATTTAATTAGTGGTTGATGCCGATAATAATATAAAACCTCGAAAATAATCCATGAATTTCGAAAAGATATTTCAAACAGTTTTACTTCTCAACATATCTACATTATGAATTCCAAAGGATTAACCAATGTATATAATAAGATTTTTTTTAACCTCCTACATACAAAAGTAAGCAGGGTTGGCAAGAGCCATGGTTGTTTTTGAAAATGCCAAAAACACGTTTTTTGGGGGAGTTTAAACTAGGCTTTTTTGGTTTAAACCAGTTTTTTTGGGTTTAGGTATTTTGCTTTACGTATTTATATTACATATTGACAGAAATAAGTTTGTTTTGCCTTGGTGTTATTATGCAACAACGGGGTTATGCTGGAAGAGGTCACATAAGCTTAAAGAAGTCCGGTCAGTAAATTTCTTAAATTGAGGAACTCCCGCCCTAGCCATCGGGAAAATCTCGTCATTACTCTAAATGTACAACAATAACGGAAAAAATCCTGTTATTGCTTTGCATGTAAAATTTAAAGGTCAACGTATCATAATCAGTACGCTAAAACTGAGGTATTAAATTACAAATTTAGTGCGTACATATCATTGAAAGTACAATCCAAGCTAATGTTGGAAGCTTCGTAGACAATCGATAAATTTTGTCAATTTATATCAGTATATTTAAGCAACCTTGGCTTCTTTATAAAACAACAGGCATTCAGGCATGCAGAAATATACAACTTAGTTTCGTTTCGTATGTTCAGGCTTAACATCCTTACGTAATACCGAGGTTATCAAGGAGAAGACTTTCTCTTAAAGTGACATCCGAACCGCTACTTTGTTTACGCATGAAAGAAGGGTTGTGGTTCGACCGAGAATTGAACATGGGACACCTTGATTAAAAGGTGAAAAGGAAATAAAACTATCGCAGATGGTTTGATGTATGGAAACGTCACCATGAAGTTCACACGATTCGCATTTTTCGTACCTTTTATTTTTTTTCGGTTTAAACCAGTTATTTATTTAAAAAAAGAGAAGAAAAACAGCTGGTGTAAACCAGCCAACCCTAAAAGTAAATACTTCTTTTTAAAAAATACTCAAATAAATAGCAAAATTCTATGTAGTATTTTTACTTCAAAATATTCCATACCCTCTTTTTGGAACAAAATACAATTAAAATAAAACATAAGAAAAATACTTAGATTTATATGATACACTTAAAGGCTGCACACCTAGAGCTTTTGGTTTTGTATATTCTTGAAATTCTACAGTTTTATATAAGCACCATCACGGTTTATTCAGTCCTCAAGTTTTCTGTATTTTTAACAAGAGGGATTGAACATGAAGGGTGTGAGATAAGAACATGGTAACCCATAATTTTACTATTTTAAGAAATTAGAAATTTTCTGCTGCACAATCCATTTTGAAAGTCGAAAAGCTAATTTTTCACATAAGTCTATACATGAGGGATTACACGAAGCGATATGCGTTGCTGCCTATCTGATGCTGCGTAACTCAGCAATTGAAAATTTGTTAGTTACCATGTTCTTGGCTCACACCCTTCATATCATTATGGAACTCTCCCCACCCCACCAACACACACAAAAAAAAGGACTACGGAATATATTTAAGTTAAGATAAATACAACTGCACAACAAACATGATTGACTGGAGCTTTTGCGCTTCTATCGAGAAGTCCGGAATTCAACTCAGCATTCGACCATTCTGACAAAACTTTTCTTCATTCCATCTATGAAGTAGAAATAGTGCGTGTACTGTGAGTTGGCTGACTTCATTTCTTATTGTTTTTAAATCGTTATTATTACTAATTACCAGCAGTGACGGTTTTGCGAGGGTTAGGGGGGCGGTCTTTCGGACTGAAGCCTGTTCCCCAAAATTACGGAATGTCTAAAACAAACGAAATATCTATTAGTTATGCCTTTACTCATAAACTTTAAGCTGCCGTCAAATAAAAATTTAGAATGTTTAGAAAAACTAAACATTAGTAAGAAAAAAACCATCCCAAAATACTTTTCTAAATCCGCCACTGATTCTCAGTATAAAATGATCTTCAAGGTTGTATCCGGAAAATTATCGCTAAATATATAAACGAAACGAAATACAGTATTAGTTATGCCTGTACTCATAAACTTCAAGCTCCTCCCAAATAAAATTAGGAGATTTTAGAAAATGAAACAATCAGAGAACCCCGTTCCAAAGTACGTTTCTAAATCCGCTACTGATTATTTGTATAAATTAGTATTCAAGGTTGTATCCGGAAAATTATTGCTAAATCGTTGCACAGCTACAGTATAACAGAAATGTGGAAGTACGGTTAGACGGATATATTGAAAAACGTACGCTTTGAGGATATATAGAAAAACGTAAGTTTAACTTCTGCATTAGAAGCTAGAGTACTAAGCTCTTAGAAATGAAACAGACGACAAACTGAAATGATATCGAGAAGAAAAAATATCGATAACTCAAAAGTTAAAATAAAGTTAAATAGCCTCTAAAATTGCCCTCAAATACTACATTCTTCATGTTAGCTTTAATTCGTAAAACATGTGCTCCATCCATCTTGATGGTAAATTTTAAAGCGAAATATGGCATTTAGGTCATGGAATTCTTATCTAAGTATAGAATATACTATGAGAAAGCTATTTAGATAGAAAAATCATGAAAATGAAAAAAGCCAAAATTTCCAAAATTCTCGTTTTTTTCCCAAAAAAGCCGGCTTTTTATGTGAAAAAAACCATCGATTCAAAAAAAAAGCCGGCTTTTTTGCATCTCTAATCAGAAACAAGCAACGAACGACCCTTTGACTTCACTGTAGACTGCACCAATTTTATTTTTCTTTATAGTTAACTGTACTAACTACGGCGAGAAAAAAAATGCGAATCGTAGTGTACAAATGTTCAGTTTTCAAAGTTCAGGTATGGTATTAATCAAAATCTGCGCTTTTAGTTTGCTAGACTGGATTGAGGAGTTTCCTCTGTCTATAATAACATTCACATACGAAAGGGGACGACCGAACGAACATTGTAGATATCTTCATATGGAATATTCGATCCTGATCGATCTTGAGAACTGGCTGTTACGTACAATGTAATCACACTTTTAATGTGACTCAAATAAACTTGTTTTCCATCTACCTTCTTGAGGCAGGCCGAGAAGAAAGAAACAGAAAATCCTCTTAAGCTCTGTGCTGATGCATCCTCTGTAGAGCAATGAGGAAGGAATTTCTGCTTCTCGCAGAAAAATTACTCATACTGTTTCAAAGATGAATCCACAGTAGATACAACTTATTATTATTAAAAAGAAAACAATAAAATACTTTCTTAATACACTTTACAATTTTGGAATAGCACCTGATGAATTTTTACATAACTTTTTTTCCCTTTCCATTTCTTTCTTTCTTTTTTTTTTTTTTTTATTTTGCAAGTAATTAGAAGAATGAATATTGAACTGTATTTTTAAATTGATTTAAGTCTGGAGTGTTACTGTGAAAGCACGAATGCGAAGCCACATATAAGTATGTTGTATTACACTTGTAAATCAAAGAAATAATGATAAATTACCAATAAGTAGAAAACTGTCGATTGTTAAGTCATGTAGGGTAGAGAAACTTAAGGTAGGGAACATTTGCGGAGGGTTCAGCAAGTACGGTCCCAGCTAGAACTAGGGAACTTCATACATAATTTGGAACTTTCTCGCAACTTAGGATTTAGGTTAAAGATTAACGACAATGGGTTGTTTTGAGGAATGATACAGCAGGAAATAGGAGTGTCCTGAGAGACCATACACAGCATTTATCCACCACAAATTTCACGTAGCGTAAATAAGTTTCAACCTAGCAGATTTGTATTCTGACAAGTAAACCTTACGTTTGGGTGAATCGAGTTGCTGACTGAGACACATATGAGAAAGTAGTACTAAATGTGATCAGTATTTCAGTGAAGTTGTAGGTGCGAAGCTCCAGGGGTTTAGGACATACAGCTACCAGAATATCACATGGAAGTACAGAATAGTCTTCATACAGTTGGAGGTAAAAGCTCTGTAAGACCTCTTGTAACGACAAAAGGTGAATAACAAATATATGGGTACATATTAGGACTAGGGAGAAGTCACATACTAAGGGTATACCTGACGGCGGTCATCTTGAAATCCGCCATTTTGAATTAAGGTTAAGTTTTTAAAATAGAAATAGAGTCATGTGATATATGATTTAAGACGCAAATTTAATCAGAAGAACAATGGTAGCGTTAATTTTGATTTACGCGCAATTGGTAAAAAGTTACAGGGAAATTAAATATTGTTGCAGCATATGTATTAGTCCTTTACCCCACCTTGTAAATTTTGTTAATGATAATAATTAAATAAAAATCAGGTGGATAAATATTAGGTCTATGGTAAGAGTTGCCTTGATGGCGGCCATGTTCAAATCCACCATTTTGAATCAGACAAAAGTTTTAAACAAAACGCATGACAGTGACACCTTATTAGTAGCAAATTTTACCATAAATCCAACGGTTTAACCATTTTTGCTTTATCATTAACGAGCACAAAATTAAATGGGAATACATAATGCAATAGATGATTTCGGGCTAGAAGTTAATCAGAAATACAATGGTGGCGTTACAATGTTAGTTTTTTGATGCTGTACTTGCACGCCATTTCGTTGTTTTTCTTGTATCCTGTTCACATCTATTTCTCGCTCGCTATTTAAAACTTTTGTCTGATTCAAAATGGCGGATTTGAACAGGGCCGCCATCAAGGCAACTCTTACCATAGACCTAGTATTTATCCACCTGATTTTTATTTAATTATTATCATTAACACAAAATTTACAAGGTGGGGTAAAGGACTAATACATATGCTGCAACAATATTTAATTTCCCTGTAACTTTTTACCAATTGCGCGTAAATCAAAATTAACGCTACCATTGTTCTTCTGATTAAATTTGCGCCGTAAATCATGTATCACATGACTCTATTCTTATTTTAAAAACTTAACCTTAATTCAAAATGGCGGATTTCAAGATGGCCGCCGTCAGGTATACCCTTAGTATATGACTTCCCCCTAGTCCTAATATGTACCCATATATTTGTTATTCACCTTTTGTCGTTACAAGAGGTCTTACAGAGCTTTTACCTCCAACTGTATGAGGACTATTCTGTACTTCCATGTGATGTTCTGGTAGCTGTATCTCCTAAACCCCTGGAGCTTCGCACCTACAACTTCACTGAAATACTGACCACATTTAGTACTACTTTCTCATATGTGTCTCAGTCAGCAACTCGATTCACCCAAACGTAAGGTTTACTTGTGAGAAAGTACTCTACCACATTGCCGAACGTGTTCCCAAAATTATTATTATTATCTCCCTCTGGGCTATTGGTTAGCGTACGCGTTCTTGCTGTGGGAGGCCTGTGTTTGATTCACAGTTGGAGGTGTCAGGTCCCACATTAAGTTGTAAGTCCACATCTCCATATACCTCTGTTCTGATCTGAGCAAGGATATGGGGGGGGGGAATAATAAAAAAATGGGTGGCGACTTTTGCCTTTAAAAGAAAAAACAAAAAAAACATTACATGATGACTTGTTACTTACTACCAAATATAGTACGTACCGTTAGAAATAACTTTATCGATTGTACGAGATACACACCAAAAATACGTGCCGTTTTGTTCTAAAGTCTACATTTTTTGTCTTTTCAGGAAAGCAACTGCGGGAGTGCGGGTAAAAAGTGGAGGTTTTGTTTACTAGATGGCAGCAATTGAATCACAGAGCTTCAACGAGTGAGACGTGTTTCTGATGCTGCCCGAGGACATGTAATTTTCGGCTGAAGAGCAATGAGTAATTGTGAAATTATTCATCGCCAATTAGAAGTTGTGTGTGGTGACAGTACTCTAGCAGAAATCACTATTATGAAGCGAGTGCGTGAGTTCAAAGCAGGGCGATCGAGTGTGAAAGGTGAGCAGAGGTCTGTACGTCCAGAAACAGCATCAATTAACCCTAACATTACCCGTGTTGAAAATTTCATCATGGAAGATAGGTGTGTTGCTATGTAGGAGATTTGTGATACAATGGGAACAATAGAACAAATAATTACAAACGAACTGGGCCTAAGGAAAGTTTCCTCTCGTAGGTTTCATAATGACGATCAAAAAGAGGCAAGGGTTTGATCAAGTGTTAGAATTTATTTATACGTTTAAGAAGAGTGGGACGTAATTTTCTGAAAACTGTTGTGACAATGGGTGAATGACAGATAATTATTCAACCCAGAAACAAAAAGGCAGTCGACGCAGTAGAAACACACAGATTCACGGCTCCTTCAAATAAATAAATAAATACAATTATGAAGTGGCATCCAATGAGAAGGTGCTGTATTTCTGTTTTTTTTTTTTTTTTTAATACGCTAAAATGATATGACATCTTTGAGATTTACGTCCCACGGTTATGCCGGTTAGACTAAAGGAGATGGTGATGATGAGTAATGAATGAAATGGTGGAATGAAGAAAGTGGAAGGAAACGGGAGAACCTCGAGAAAACCCACGCACACGGTGTTTGTCCACCACCAGGTTCACTTGGCGGGGGCTGGGATCGAACCCGGAACCCCAAGCACCAGAGGTGAACGCTCTACCACTGAGCCACCGCGGCCCCCTTTTTTAAATACGCTATCCTCTGGGATTCCCAGGAAGTAATATTGTCCCACCCTGTTCTGAAAGGTCATACAATTACGGTCGAGTATTTTCGTGCACTTCTGGATACAGAATTTTGCTAAAATTGACTGAGAAATGACCACAAATAGCAAATGCCAATTTCATCCTCCATATGGACAATGCACCGCCCCCATGCTAAAGTTGTGACTCATTCCTAGCTGACCACTATATTGAACTTCTACCACCTGTCCTACTCACCAGATTTGGCACCGAATGACTTCTGGTTATTCCCAAAACCTCAAGGATTCTTTTTACGGACGATATTTTGCCAGTAGATCATCGCTGCGAAATGCTATTTTCCAGTATCTGAAACATCCCCAAAGATGATTTTGCCACATTACAAAAATGATTATACGCAAATGGACGGAGCGATGGCAACTGTGTATCAATAAAGAGGAAGAGTTTGTTGAGAAATAGACAAAGGTAATTCCCTGTATTTCCTTGTTCTTAGAAATTAGAACGAAACGGCACGTACTTTTGCTGTAAACCTCACAAACTAATGCATGGTATGTGGAAAGAAAAGTGATATAATATCTCAGTGGTAAAACTACGGTACTGTTCTCTGAAGGTTTTCTAGTTCTACGTGGGTCATCTGAATACCATCTCTGCATGACTTATTTCAGGGTTATCACCAGTGCCATATTTAAGAGGGGAGCTTCCAGGCTTAAACCTCCCCCCAAATTTTATTTATTATATTAAAGTAAATGAAATATCTTGCAGAATTTTCACATTACCAGTAATAAAGTTAGCAAAATCATAAATACGCCACTGGTTATCACTCAGGGAGGTTTCTGACACTCTTCTTTCATCAATCATTTGTATTTATCAGCTGTCCCTCAGTCTTCGTAGTTTGAGGGAAATTTCCCTAATCTAGGGAAATTTCGTAGATAAATTTAAACATTTAATTTTTCGATAAAACATGAAAAATCCAAGGAAATTCTCCTGCTGACTGATTAACCAATATAAGTAATTTAATTTTTCTTTGTTCGTTGTGTGTGTGTGTGTGTGTGTTCAAAGTAGTATAATTTGCACTTATTGTTGGCCGGTTGTATTTGTGTGTATTAAAAAAAAACAAGTGAATCAGTTTCGGACTAGGGGTATAGGGCCCCGGCAGGAACATCACTTGAAGGTCCCCATCTTTGGTTCCCTACGCACCCTCAAATGGATAGGCTTATTATTATTATTATTATTATTATTATTATTATTATTATTATTATTATTATTATTATTATTTAGTAGTAGTAGTGTACTAGTAGTAGTAGTAGTCTTGTAAAACCTTTGCGATGGGGTTTCTTTTCTTCATAAAGCTGTCAGCTTCATTTACGTGTCATAATAGAGTTCTAGAGTGGGGCCTGCTCTTTTCCTTTATGGTGTTGCAATAACTTTTCAAGCGATTAACAGAGGGCCCCAGCAGGACTTTATAAAAAATCAGACTCATTTCGGCATTCACGGGCCCCCAATACACATTTAGACAATATGAAGCTGGGGCTCCATTCTTCATATTGTTGAAACAAAGGGCCCCAAACAGGACTTTATAACACTTAGTTTTATTCCGATAATTGGACCCCAAGACTACATTTAATACTTGGGGCCACTGAACTCATGGAAACGGAACAAACCATAACGAGTAACTGTGATCCAATATGGCAAACATATTTCATCTTACTTTCCATGTTATTCAATATTTAATATTCATTATATATATATATATATATATATATATATATATATATATATATATATATATATAGAGAGAGAGAGAGAGAGAGAGAGAGAGAGAGAGAGAGAGAGAGAGAGAGAGAAAGGGGGCGGCAGGGATTCCTGCTCTCCTGTCCTGGCCAGTCCGAGCCTGAAGTGAATGAAAAAGTTTTTTTAAAAAAAGCATATGAATGAAACAAATGTATTTGGCATTTCCTTTAATAGCTATAGTTAAATTAATCTTATCAATTAACTTCTGTCATAGGAATTGGACACACAACAATTTTAGGGAAAATTTGACAATAAAAGGGAAAATTTTGTGTCAGTCTAGGGAAATTTTCTTACGGAAACCTACGAATACTGCTGTCCCTTTCAGTCTACGGAACATACTCTAGAACAGTAGCTCTCAATTTTGTTTCCATGGCGCCCTAATTTCTTAAAACCTGTATATTTTACGCCCCCTTTCATTTCTGACAAAGACAAAATATCAAACATGTAGGTTTGGGAAGTTTACTAAAACTAAATTAGGGCTATAAATGGTAATTACAAATTCATTATTTGTGATTTATTTGTCAGTGCTTGCGCCCTCAGACTGGGAACCACTGTTCTAGATCCTAATCGTTCACAAGTTTGAAGTTTAACGTCCCTTTCAGCACCGAGGCTATAGGAAACGTGGGATCCAAAACCACATAGTCTCCGCCCGAAATCAAACCTGGGTCTCCAGCTCCGAAGGTGCATACGCTAACCATATACCCACAAAGTGGTTCCACATTCCCACATTTGTTTCTAAGAGTTGAACTCACTATTTAATGGCGACTTTGCTTTCATTTTTCTGCTTTTGAGCAAAGACAAGGAGAAAGATATCCTATTCTTTCGACATTCTCTGCCTTATGCAGAGTCGTTTTGACGTATGATTAGAATCGTACTAAAGGCCTGATTACTGCAAGAAACATATGTTAGTCGAACTCTTTAGTGTGGCACTAATCACGCGTCAGAACGACTCTGCATAAGGCCCTCTGGAATTTGTCTGATTTGACATCTTGCCTCATTAGATCAGAATGGGTAGTATAGGAATCGTTGGGAATTTTCCGAGAAAAAATCCATTACTTTCTTCTTTGAAGAAGTTTCATCAAGTAAACGAAGGTCATGGATTTAATAAGTTACAAAGTCCCATTTAGAATCTACTCTTTGCATAAACTAATTAATCTTCCCAAGCCATCTCACTGACATGGGGAAGTCTATTCAGTACGGAAATGACCTTTATTCGGAAAGTGAAAACAATGTTAAACAATGGGCACAAGATTATTCTTCAGTTTAACCGACTAAAGAAATTCAGTTTAATATGGTTCTTTCGGTATGTTATAGTTACCTCAAGTTCGTTTTCATAGCCCTTCCCGCTGGTCTAGAAGCTAGTGCGTGTGTGTCTGATGCATGTGGTCGTTCCGGATTCGATTCTCGATGGAGTAGCAGAAAAAAATAACTTTACAATCATTCATTTTCATTAAGCATCCGTTATCTTTTACCTAAAGAGCATAATCGTGGGGCGTTAGAGTAAAAGAATATTTCATTTTTTCGTACGTTTTCATTCAGCTACCCAGGTTTGACTAGGGACTAGCGCTAGTGCACGCGCATTTTGTGCACGTGGGCACATGTTCGATACTCAGTAAGAGTACTGAATGTATTACGTTGCTTTGGATTCCATCTTACATATAAAATGTCCGTGCTTAAAAGGCATGAGAAACACCCACCAAGAACAAACAACTTTCCATTTTTTAAAAGTAGTAAAACAAAAAAAGAAAACGTAACGTTGACTTCCTTGTGTTATTCTCGGTTTTAAAAGTACAATGCAACAACGTAGCTTTTGAATATAATGAAATTAGAAGTTAATTAATAAATTCTCACACCTTAAACTGAATTCTGTAAATTAAACGAATATGATAATAATAATAATAATAATAATAATAATAATAATAATAATAATAATAATAATAATAATAATAATAATAACGTGACACGGTGGTTCGGTAAAAACGCTCTCTCTTGGTGCGAGGGGCACTTTCTTCGATCCCAGACCATGTGAGTTTGTCGTGGATAACATAGTGTGTGTAGTTTTCTCGGGTTCTCCTGTTTCCTCCCACACCATCATTCCACCAATTATTTCATAATCATTCACTTTCATTAATGATTCATCTCATCTTCTTTAACAGGATATCTACCAAAATAACAAAACCAAAAATCTTGACTTTTTCTTGACCTTTATCTTTTAATCAAACTCTACTTTAAAAAGTTGGAAAATAGCAATTAAGAAAAATTATATATTTTTTTTTTCATGGAAAAGTGCTGCAAAAATGATAATCACAACCCGATCCTTTTGTCTTCCCTTCTAAGAGAAACATCTAAAATCGCTTAAACACGTCTTAATTTTAAATTAAAAGCCTAAATGCCAACTTTCCTGCCCTTAACCTTGATGGGTTTCGAGATATGGCCATCTTATTTTAACAATTACAGCCAGGCCTCCTTTTCCTTCTCCATCTTTTTCCTTACTTTGTAGAAGAAATATGAAAAAAAAAACTCAAACAAGTTTCTAGTTATTTTAAATGAAAAGTTTAAACACAAAACTTCGTGGGCTTTATTCAGAGTTGTTCTGAACCATGATTAGTGTCATAGTAAAGAGTTCGACTGTTTCTTGCAGTAGTCAGGCCTTTAGTATGACGCTAATCATGCGTCAAAATGATTCTGCATAAGGCGGAATGTCTCTAAACTTAACGAATTTCGAAATATGGCCCTCTTATTTTAACAACTGCGACCTCATTTTTTCCTACCCGCCCTTTTCTTCCCTTTTAGGGGAAATATCAAAAAATGCCGAAACATTCCTTTGGCTATTTTAAGTAAAAAAACATAAATACAAAATTTCATGTCTCCAAACAGTGTATTTCGAGATATAGCTCTCCAATTAAAGCACTTGTATCTCCACCTTTTCTAGCCGTCATTGTTCCTTCTTAGGCTAAAAATTAAAAAAAAACGATTAAAATGAGTTTAAAAAATTATTTTAAATGAGAAGTCCTAATGCAAATATCGAATTTCATTTCTCTAATCTTAAGATATTCCGAGATATGAACATCTTATTATAATAATTATAATTCCTACACCTTTCTCCTCATTCCTTTTTCTTCCCTTTTAGTTCAAATTTTAATTAAACGCTGAAAGAAGTGTCTAATTATTTTGAATGAGAAGTCCATATACCAAATTTCATGTTTCTAACCTTCAGAGATTCCGAGATACGGCCATTTTAATATAATAATTGCCACTTGTCTTTTTACCCCTTTCCTGTCGAATTTCCAAAAATCCTTCCTTAGTGGGGCCTTACTATGCACTGTCCAAATTTCATGTTTCTACCTTACGTGGTTTGGCCTGGGCATTGATCAAACACAATCAATATGACTTCTTTTATACACAGAGATTGCACCTTTTGCTTTACATTCTTGTGCAACACCAGGGTTACAAAGGATGGTGCCTATTATTCAAATAGTGTTCGAACCATTATTTGTGATTTATTCGAGGTGCTAAATTTGTTGCAGGATATGATTTTATGCGCACATACTGAAAAGGAAGTGCATTCTCATAAAGCTTCTGTTGTACTTTAGTCTCTTTTCAGGAGCGATGCTATATGAGACGTGGACCTAGTTTAAGAGATTCAAATTTTAAAGACGTCGAACCCGGGACCTTGCACACCAAAGACGCGCGCCCTGTCGTAATGCTTCGGGTACACCTCAACTGCTTGGGTAGTTATATAGGACTATAAACTTTGCAACAAATACTCAAGCTCAAAGTCTGTATACCTTCTGCAAGATAAGTTCCGCAGACTGTTTTATGATTCATAAAGGTTACGCTCTTCATAAGGGTGATTCTCTTCATAAGTTGTGAAGAATAAATATCTCTTAGGTAAAACAATATGTAAATTATGTAAGTCTATAATCAAAAATATATGTGTGTGTTTTCGGGGGAAAAGGAGAACAAGTCCCAAATTGTTAATTTTAAGTTACCCACAGTTTCACAGTATCCATAGTATGGATCCGAACTGGTAGTTTTTTTTAAAAAAAAGTAACCCCAGCAACAGTAACGTGATGAACGTATTCCTGGTCTCCCATTCGAAATAAATGAAAGCTTTAAGTGTTACGTCCCAATGTTATGTCAACTAGGCTAAAGGAGACAGTGATAAGAAACGAATGAAATGGTGAAATGAAGAAAGTAGAAGGAAACGGGTGAACCCCGAGAAAACCCACGCACACGGTGTTTGCACACCACAAAGTTCACTTGGCGGGGGCCGGGATCGAACCCGGGACCCCAAGCACCAGAGGTGAACGCTCTACCACTGAGCCACCGCGGCCCTACGCGAGCTGGGATAGAACCAAAGACCCCATGCACCACGTGTGAATACTCTACCACTAAGCCACCGCAGCTCCTCCCACATCCAAAAGAGTCAACATTTCACAGCAAGCTGTGGATAACTGAAAATTAGTAATATTGGACTTGTTCCCCTTCCCCCGTTAAAAAGGTACTGTATAATTATATTCTTCCACTGAGTCTTCCATATATTGCTGAAATGGAAATGATTTCAATTTTCTTAAATCTTGGAACTGTAACAATCTCCGGATACGAAGGAAAGTTAATTTAAGTATATGACATTACATCACTTTCAAAATTTTTAGATGTGAATGGGCTACAGTAATTCAAGGTTACTTACCTAAGGAAATGATCTCTTACTGAAATTAAAGATAATCGAATTTCCAGGGATGTGGGGTTCTGTAATCGTGTAAATCTAACCGAATTTCGAAGAAAACCACCGGGCCATAATTTCATTACGTATACTGGAATCCTGGATGAGATCCCTGATTGTAATACATACATTTCCAGAGTTTCCCCAGAAGAAAGTATTGTGTTGCACGCCGTAAGATCTTTTAAGCATGTGTGTGAGAAATGGAGGGGAGAGGAGTAAGTCCAAAGTCTTTATTTTTATGTAAAGAAGGAAAACTACAATCCAACTGTTGCATTCCAGTGAAATGACCAATAATGAGAAGACAGAACACAATCTTGAATTTGGAATTTGAACTTGGAGGAGAGGGACAGATTTATGAAAAGAGGCACAAAATTGAAATGGATATCTTTAAGTTTTACGTCCCACGGTTATGCTGGCTAGGCTACAGGAGACGGTGATGATGAGAAATGAATGAAATAATGGAATGAAGAAAGTGGGAGGAAACAGGAGAGCCCTAAGAAAACCCACACACCCACAAAGCTCACTTGGCGAGTGCTGGGATCGAACCAAAAACCCCATGCATCAGAGGTGAACGTTCCTAACAGTGAGCCACTGCGACCTTAGACAAGCACAATTTGTAAAACACAATTGTCAGGAGATTATTATGACATGTCCCCAATGCCTGGTTGTGCTATGTATATATAAAAGAATGACAACTTGACGTAGGATCCAACCTACAACTGGAATCAAACCCAGGTCTTCAACGCCAAAAATAAAAGCATTAACAATTTAGTCACGAGGAAATTTCAGTTTCTTTTAAATAGACTTTTAAAAAAGTTTTGAGTTAGATCTGAATATATTCGCGATTATATCGAGAACCGTTCATCATATTTCAATGCTGTTTTCACTAATGAAATAAGTTCTTACGTACAGATTTACTGAAGAAATAAGTTTTAGTCTCGTCTGCAGCAGTGGCGGAGCCAAGGGAGGGCGTGGAGGGGCCAGGCCCCCGTGCTCAAATTTTTGGCCCCCCTAGTGCCCCCCCCCCCACAGACTTATACTGCTAGAGATATCAGGAGTTTGTGGGACTGGTCCACAGATATTCCATTCAGTAAGTTGAGTCAGTGCATACCCACTTTTATCACAGATTTATATTTGTTATTCGTCAAAATATGCATTTCTGAAAAAACTAAGCATTAAGCATTTCTGAGAAAATTACATTGTAGGAATTATGCAGAACAGTAAATCAGTGGTGACATGAATTTTCAACAGGATTTACTAATTAATACCCCTCCTTCAAATCTAAGCTCAAAACTAACAATATTAATTTAGCATCGACTACAGGATAGTAGCGTTGAGTTACTTCAACTACATTTGAATTTATTTTAAGGCTTTGAAACATCCGAGGCTCAAGGGATAGAAATGAGGGAAATGAATTAATAGCGCGATAAAAAAATTCCATAATGATACCGAAAAAGAATCTTAATAAACTCCTCAGTCGAAATATTTACCCATGAGGGATCGATCACACCATCTTCCGAATCTTAAGCTGATGTTCTACCGCTGAGCTTAGGCCATTCGTTGTGGGTATGAAATGTTTGTGTATTTGAATTCACTCTAAATTCTTTAAAAAAAAAAAAAATTAAAAAAACTAGTAAAGGTAAACAAAAGAAAGAAAAAGGCCAGGTATACTTCTTTTGTTGAAAGGAATTCCCATTGAAATGTCTGTTCTGACACTTTGATATTAGGAAAAGAAAAACATTTCCTTTTTTTTGCTTCAAAGAGTGTTCACTTCATCATTTTAATGAAATAAAGGCAAATTCATTACTCAATTTTAGAGCTCAAGGGTAAAAGTAACCAAAAATAATTGAACTACGGTTAGATCAAAACAAGAGGCAGCAACCGGGGCAGTTGCCCCGGGCGCCAGCAAACTAATTTATATGTTTATTGGTGTAGATCTAAATGAAGGGGATGCTAATCGCAAAATTTGCCCTGGGCGCTGATTAGGCTACTGTATTTTCGGAATGTGAAATCGGGAAATTTTTCTGAAATATTAAGAATACATGATAATTATTGGCAATTTACTTTAAACTGAAACTTAATCTTCAAGAGCAAGGCTAAAAATTTAAAATGGGTTGGGACGGCAAATCAATGCCCTGTTAGAGTTCAGTTCCTGTTTCTGTGCGACGTTTGTCTCTTAAGAACATTTGACCTTGTCCATCACTTTTTACTTTATTATTATTATTAATAATAATACAGTTTATATACCAAACAACTATTTGTATTATTATGCGGTATTAAATCAAATCTCGAACTTGTGATATTTATTTACTTCCAGCATTCCATCCGGCAAATTACTGTAATCTGTACAAGAGAGAATGTTTTCGCGCTGGTAAAGTTTGAGATGACTGCTGTCATGCTATAACTTTGAGTTTCGCCCTATCTCAAGTAGATGCAGACATATCGGAAGGCTTGATTCTTGTAGATTCACTAGTTCAAACGCTGTCAAAGATGAGGTCTGGAGAATATAACTTTCAACAAACAACATTCGAACAAATTTATCAAGAATGTTTGGAGATATGCAAAGAAAATGGTCTTGAAATTGCAGAGCCGGAAACAGATAAATTATAGGGGTTCCTTCTGGAAACGAACTAGACATTCGCCATCGAAATATCACAAATTCATTGTGGATTAATCTCTCCCTTCACAGGAGGCAGAAAACGAATGTTCTAAAGATAATATACTAAGAGACATTTTTCTACCTACTATTGATAAGCCAATCACTGAGATGGAAAACTGTTTTGGATCATGTGGTAAAATCATTAGATCAATCACCGCTCCACATCCAAAAAGTGAAAACTTTCTAAATTACAACATTGTGGAGCAACGGCGCCGACTTTCCAAAATTAATGTATGTGCATATCAATGGTGGAACTTGTTATATATTTTCAGGGGAGTGTCGATATTTTTTGATTAATTATCCTTTATTTAAAATCTTTTATGAACACTGTCATAAAGGGCTGTGCTCGATTATATTCACAATATAGTTTCAATTTTTTAATTATTAAAATTGTGGGGAATGCCTTTGACTAGGCCAGAGACAGGTAAAGAAGAGGGCAAGATGTTGCTTGGTTGCCTTTTCATAGACACATTTGAAACAAAAAATTGTGTTTTAGAGGTTAGAAATTTTAACTTGCATCCCAATGTTTTAATTGGTTATTATTTTTTTATAATGACAAGTGAGAAATACTTATTTTATATTGTTCCTATCAAACTAAAAATTTTGTGGGTGCGCCGCATCCACAAGATTATTTGTGTGAGTGCTGGAGCCCCGGAGCACCCACGTAGTCGGTGCCCATGTTGTGGAGCCTATGGCCCAGCATTATGAAAGTGATCTGGAAATATAAAAATGTGAATTTAAAATCCTCCCAAACACAAGTAAGTTGTATGAAGACGAGAGAAAACCAAAGTTGATTTCTTGATGAATTTCATTGGTCTTTTTGTGTCTACAAAAACGCACTCCTAGAAACCTATAAGTTAGATGCCATTTCTGTTACTATACTAGTTTCTAGTGCTACATGTGAAACGTCATTCTCATGTTTGGGAAGATTAAAGACATATACGCAATTCAATAGGTTAAAAAACTTAGGATTATTTTATATGAAGAAAATTGCTAAATCGTTAGAACTTGAAGGAGTTGTTGCTAAGTTTGCTGCTGCCCACAAGAATAGAAAGATCCTCTTAAGTAGAGGCATTAACCTATAAGTTATTTCCTTTACCCATAAAAGTGTATTTCTCTGCTTCCATTTAAATCAACCAGCCACACATATTTTTAAACGCCGTGATTAAATAACTACTTATTTATATTAGAAAACAATTGTGAGCTAGTAATGTATCTTAGTTGTTTGAGGTAGTAAATTCTTACATTTTCACTGTAAAAGAGTAAAATCATGAACAACAAAGGTGAAAACATTCACCTTGAAGACACACACACACACATATTATATATATATATATATATATATATATATATATATATATATATATATATATATATATATATATATATACCCATAACGCTCAGGTACACAGTAGATAAAATGAGCTTCAATCCTGCTTTACATTGGATAAAACGGCAAACTATGGTTTGGTCCCTCCATTGATCATATCCTACATCCGCCACTATATATATATATATATATATATATATATATATATATATATATATATATATATATATATGTGTGTGTGTGTGTGTGTGTGTGAATAAAAGTTTTCATTCATTGGAGATGGCCCCCTCAAAATTTTCTTGGGCCCTTCATTGGCACCCCCTGAAAAAAATTCTAGCTACGCTACTGGTCTGCAGATAAAAGTTGTTAAATCAATCAAACCATTCATGCTCAATACAATATCACTGTTTTCCCTTGCATCATTCAATTACCAAGTTAGAAAATTGTTTAGGCTAATGTTAGATTAATAAATAGACTAAAATTAATTTAAATATACATATCCGTACCTTAAATAGATTGCTAGGAGAAATTTCACTAGCACCTGATCCTCATCAGTGCAGAGCCTAGAATCCGTGTAAGAATACAGACGATCAGAGAATACATAGGTAACGCCACTGATGCGGAAGAGGGTGTCATTGTCGTTGTTTCGTACTGTTCTTCCCAACGTCCAGGAGTACTCCATTCGTTGTTCATCATATTTGATTTGTTAGCCATTGGATCTGGATACATGTACGATTTAGTGCCTGTGTAACCACGAATCACCCTGTAGTTTGGTTCGTCCAAGTTTACTTTATTCTGTATTAGATTTTGGAGACGATTTGAGATAACCCACAAATTACCCATATTATCGAAACCAAACGTATCTGGCCATTGCAAAAGCTTCTCGTCTTTGGAAATCACCATTTGATTTTCACTTGTGAATGGTCGGCTAGAATTCCAACGAGCGATTGCATCCTCTCCAAGAAGTCCATAATATAAAATTCCTGTATTGTCCATCGCAAGACCATCACTAATTGAACTTTTACGTCCTAATTTAATTACCGACCCAGAGATATCACGAGATTTTACAGGATCTTTGAGAATCTCTGTTGGAACCGAAAACAATTCATAGCTGCTCAACGGACAATAATAAAGATTTCTAGCGCCGTCTTTTAGAGGAGATAATGCAACACCATCTACTTGGACATTGACTGCCAGGTAGTCCCCTGCTACTTGTATTCTCTGGGCATCAGGGTCCGCTCGCATGGATTGGTCCATTGCTTTCCATGCTCGGTTAAGTCGTAAGCTATAAATCACAATAGCAGCTTCACGAGCATCACTAATATACGCATAATAATCATCGGAATCTTCACCGCCCGAGACATCTATGACAATGTCATTAAGGAAACTTTTGTTATGCGACGCCACTTCATCTGGGAATACAAAAGTACGCAGAATTCGGTCAGTATTCAGATCTATTATTACTAATTTTGGAGGGCATGTATTATCCGCAATTTCGTGAATATTTACGCGCCCAACATCTACAGCCCACATGCGTCCCTTAGGATCAATTTCCATACTTTGGATATACTGTAAGGAAGTGCAGTTGCCTAAAGTTTGCATCTGCCAGCTTGGATATGGACGCAACTTAGGTGATGCATTGCTGCCCTCCGGGGTCAAGGGTACCCAATTCAAGGATGACGGCACACCTGATCTCCATCGAGGCACTGTAAGGAATATTTTGTCTCGCCACACCTTGATTCCTGCTAGTGCGTTATTAGCCGGTATATAACGATTATACTGAAGAGCGTAAGCTTTAGCCTGGTCATTTGGCCAAGCATAATCAAGCTTAAACCATTCATAAACAACTCGAAACTCGTTGATTTCATCTTGAGCAAACACTGTCGATGCTTTAAGAAATGTTAAAAACACAAAAAGAAACTGCGCACTTGGGAAAATTAACATTGTGGGAAGTTTCTTCATCACAATCACCAAAAGTTTTACTAGACTATCTTTCTGAGAAAGTTTTAAAAAAAAATAGCCACAAAATATTCGGTACACCACAACACACAACACGCGCGTGCATGAAAATAAACTGTGTACCGCTGTTGTTTTGGTAGAGGCTTTTGACGACTTTGCGTAACTGGTAGTGGGCGTGTGAAGTCAACCGAAGATTACCGAAGAGCGCCGAATGGATGTCACTAATTCAAAAGCAAGCAAAGTACACCCACCGATTGCTTCTTTGAAGACGAAGGCGTAAGCGTTTATGGACGTGACTACTAATTTGCATACTGAATATTATATACTCAAACAGCTTTACACAATGAATACGGATGAGACATGATGATCATACAGCGACACTATGACGTTTGTTTGTTTCCATAATTTAGCATCTACTTTCGTAAAACTACAAGACGAAAGATGATCAATGCGTGCGCGGGTAGAATTTTTCGTGATTTTACAAATAGACCTATTTATTGTTAATTTATAAAAAAATATACGAGATATACGCATGACTCGGCTCAAACTTAAGGTAATTTGGATTGTACCTCCTAAAATAATAATAATAATAATAATAATAATAATAATAATAATAATAATAATAATAATAATAATAATAATAATAATAATAATAATAATAATAATAATAATAATAACTATTATTATTATTATTATTATTATTATTATTATTATTATTATTATTATTATTATTATTATTATTATTATTATTATTATTATTATTATTATTATAAACAGTATTGCGTAATTGATCACTGTGGCAATACAAATCATGAAAGTAATATAAATTGAGGAGAATATATTAGGTAATTAGTTATTTTAATTCTAGAGTCTTTTTCGGTTTTGATTATCCATATCCTCTGATTTAGGACACTTTAAGTGTAATCTCATCAAAATCTCTATACTCACTTGTATGAGATATTTTCCAGAATTCCTACTTTAACAGACTCTGAGTTTGTATAACTCTCCCAGTATCCCAGCTTTTATTAATCTTCACTAATTATTGTTTTTATTTTTAACAATCTGTCTATGATGCAGTAACGTAGCTAGAGCGATTTTAGAGGGGTAAGGGGGATCAATCATGTTTAACACACTTTGCGAGAAAATGAATAACACTAATATAAATACACATTATAAATATGATGTGCTGTGTTTCAATTGATACATTATTGATTTATCAGTAGAGAGGTCTGGGTTCGAAATCCAGCCATTATCATATTTGAGGTTTTCCTCAGGGTTTTCAGGTAAAGTGATAGATTTTTTTCTTCTTTCTTGAAATGTAAAATCTCAAACGATCATTGATTTCATTCCAGTTAAACAAAGTAAAAATACTTTTCAACAGAAAAGTATCGTATATATATATAGTTTTATAACGGACATTACACTGCAGACTCACTACAGTAAACGATTTTATATAGTGCTCAATTCAAAGATTAGGGGCCGCGGTGGCTCAGTGGTAGAGCGTTCACCTCTGGCGCTTGAGGTCCAGGGTTCAATCCCAGCCTCCGCCAAGTGAACTTTGTGGTGGACAATCACCTTGTGCGTGGTTTTTCTCGGGGTACTCTCGTTTCCTCCCACTTTCTTCATTCCACTAATTCATTCATTACTCATCATCACCGTCTCCTATAGCCTAATCGGCATAAGCGTGGGACGTAAAACTTAAAGATTTCATTTCATTTTTTTTTTTCAATTCAATGATTGGAATTTTAGAGGTAACCCATAGTCGCTATTTCATTCAAAAATAGTTTTTAATGTTGGATAGCACTAAATATTTATCGCCTAGAATATTTTCAATATACTAGTAGTAACTACTACTGAGAAGAGGAGACAGGTTAAGGTTTAGTAGGGGGTCTGGCCCATTTTTTTAAGCTCCATTACTGTTATACTGTCACGCCCTTTATTCCTTGGATGCTGAATCCATATCACAAAGCCAGTAGCCGCTTTTTCTCTATGGTGATCGATATTGTAACCGGAAATAGTAGTTTATTTCCACCACTTCCGGTTGCAATAGAAAAATAAAGTCGGAGATGGAGCCTATTCTTACGGCATTAACTTGATATTAGGAAATTGCTTCTCTCTATTACCGTTTTCCACTATCGTAATCAATGTTAAGAGTGGAAATCATAGATTCCCACTACTTCTATGAGATATAAGGAGATAAAGCCAGAAAAGAAAGTTTCCTTGGAGCTGAATCGATTAAAAAAAAAAAAAAAAAACTTCTCGACATGTTACAGTTTTTGCTTTACGGAGATCAATATTCAAACTGGAAGTAATACAAAACATCTATAACTTCCGGTTTAAGCACAGTCATATGGGTGTAAATGGTATCTCTTCCTGAGACGTTAAATCGATCTCAAAGGAAAAAAAAAACATCTACCACTATCTATTATCGTTTTGGTAATAGAAACAAAGAAACGGTTGATTTCTATTACTTCTGTTTCGAATAGAGGGTTAATAGCAGTTATTCTTGGGTCGCTGAATCGATTTTAAAAAACCCTCGATATTTGTTACCATTTTTCTTTATGGAGATCAATATTGAAACCGGAAGTAACAGTAGTAAATATCTACCACTTTCAGTTTTAGTAGAGTGATATAGGTTGGTAATGGTATCTTTTCTTCAGACACAAAAATCGCTTGTCGATATCTCTTAATTTTTGTTCTATAGTGATCAACGTTAAAACCGGAAACGATTGGTTTCTATCTCTTCTGATTTGAATAGCGAGTTAATAGAGAAGATGGAACCCATTATTAGATGCTAAATCGACTCCAAAATATTGCGTTTTAGTATCACTATTTCCTCTGATTTATGTCGAGAGAGAGACAGAGATAACTATTTTATGTGCTAGGTTTCCAAAGCACAGTTTGGAATTCTACAAATAATAATAAACGTGTCATTGCACCCGACCGCAACCAAATTCTTCGTCTCGCTATTGTGAAATTACTTTTTTTTAAAGTCAAAATTAGAACTAACATTCTCTTCCGTGACTCAAGAAACTGCCAAAGTATAATAGCTGAGCCCAAATTCAGAAAAGTAATTCAGATGTTAACTTCCTTGAAAAATACCTTTTTCTTACTATTCTGTTCAAACATACAGTTCATATTAAGATTGTCAAAAACGACCTACTTTCATTTCTATTGAAGTTCTAGAAATAGAAATGAACTGGATCAGACATGACATTATCAATTTGATGGATTGTATTTCAAACCAGGAACTAAAACAGTTAACGATTTATTTCTTTTCTAAAGGAGGCATCAATCATTAAATGAGAAAATAGGAAGTAACAAATGGATCCATTCATAGGATTAAAAAGAACCCTTTTAGCTATATATTTGTCAATTTTTCGTATATTTGAAACTATCGAAGAAAAAAAAGAGAGAGGGAGAGAGAAAAGCACAATTTCAGCTTTCTAGTATTCTAGCATTTTCAAAGTAGTGAAATCTGTATTATCCAGCATGGATCAGTATTTTCGAACTATACAGTGTGTATTTCCCACTCTGCTTATTTCGAAGATATTTGTTTAGAGACTATATATATATATATATATATATATATATATATATATATATATATATATATATATATATATATATATATATATATATACAGGGTGGGCCATTTTAATTAATCCACGGAAATATCTGAAAAATGATAAAACATAGAAGAAATGTTTGAAGTACACGTTATATATTGCTAAGGGGGAAAACCATTTCTGCCAAAAGTACCCCTCCCCACCCCCCGGAAATGGGGGTAACGGGGGGTAATTTTGAAATGTCAAATGGGAAAATGGGTCGAGTAATACCTCGTTCGAAAGGTCTTGGAAAACCAAGTAACGCTGTACCAAAATTTGTTTCATATGGAGCACCAGTTTCAAAATGGCCGCCATGATATAGTTCGGAAACTCCAGTAGCCGTAGTATGAAAACCATGGGAGGTAAATGAATGAAACAAAATTGAAATACGTAAATATCATAGGGCATATCGAATGGTGTGGTCCCTGTGATCCCAGTGGCCTCCCTGAAGGGGTCTTGGGGGCTAACTTCGAGATTTCAAATAGTAACATGAGTCGAGTGGTACCTCGTTCGATAAATCTTGCAAAATCAAACATCTTGCAGGAGAAAACGATTGAGGTGAAATAGCAGTGTTCTCAAAAGGCCGACAAAACATAGTATCAGTGTCAGAGAAAAGGTTTAGTATCCGTAGTATGAAAGCGATTGGAGATAAATCAACAGAAGAAAAACTGGAGTAGGTAACTGACGTAAGGCACATCGAGAGGTGTTGTCGGGGTAACTCCACTGAAAGGTATCCGGCGCCAACTTGAAAATTTCAAATAACAACTTGAAGCGAGTAACATCATGTTACATAGACAAATGAATATCAAACAGCTTCTGTAAGAATATTTTCGACATGAGACACCGTTTTCAAAATGATCGCCAAGACATGGTGAATGTGTCTAAGAAAACGTCTAGTGCCCATAGTATGAATACGGGTAAAGATAAATGTAAATAACGAAAATTAAATAAGAAAACCACGGAGGCGTTCCAAGGCTCGAGAATGATACAACAGGGATAAAAATGTTAGAGTAAAATTGCCATAATGTATAGAGAGATATCCAAGTCCTGCAAAATAATCTTTTCCTGTGCTCTGTATGTGAGTGGGGTGGAAAGTAACAGTGAAAGTTCAAATGAGAACTCTACTTTAATTCGCAAATTAAGGCTACCTTACAAATAGGTATGGTATGGTTGAAACATTTGTTTGTGAAGATGACGCTGTAGTGACTAAAAAAAAAAGGTGAAATTTTATTTGAATGGTAACGCATATCTGTATGGCTAAGTACGATTTGATGCGAAAACAGAAGGAACGTTATACGAAAGAAGTTGTCGAATAATGCAGTTGCTGGAACTTACAAACGTGTGAATTTGCTAATCTCCGTCGCCACAGAAACTTTTATGCAATGCGTGCTGGTTATTCGGAAAGCATTTCGGGAATATACGTACACACTGTTTCGTCCCTCAAGCTCACAATATGACATGAGTGCTAATAGTTAATCAAAATGTAACTGTGGCCAAGGGCGCCCATGTTGTGGTTTCCAAGGGAGGCAAGAAAAAGCGACATTTCAAATATAGTTTCAAATTTTGCTGTAGCTATTCTAAAAATTCTATTGAGTTTTCGATATGCCGCAGCACAATTTCCTCTAGTGGGCGAGAGCCCCCCTTGCCCCCCTTATGGGCGTCCTTGACTGTGGCCATCCGCATTAACTGAGTGCACTAATTCTCTATCCCTGAAGTCTGCCTTCCAAACAGCATTGGGTAGGTCAAGCGTACGCCCGAACCGTTGTCCGGTCGGACATTGACATTTTAAACTTAGCTCACAAGATCCCTTCAGGGAAGCCGCTGGGATCGCAGGGGTCACATCATTCGATATGCCCTATGATATTTACGTATTTCAATTTTGTTCCATTCATTTACCTCCCATGGTTTTCATACTACGGCTACTGGAGTTTCCGAACTATATCATGGCGGCCATTTTGAAACTGGTGCTCCATATGAAACAAATTTTGGTACAGCGTTACTTAGTTTTCCAAGACCTTTCGAACGAGGTATTACTCGACCCATGTTCCCATTTGACATTTCAAAGTTACCCCCCGTTACCCCCATTTCCGGGGGGTGGGGAGGGGTACTTTTGGCGGAAATGGTTTTCCCCCTTAGCAATATATAACGTGTACTTCAAACATTTCTTCTATGTTTTATCATTTTTCAGATATTTCCGTGGATTAATTAAAATGGCCCACCCTGTATATATATATATATATATATATATATATATATATATATATAACCTCATTTATATCTCAGGGTTGCGGATTCTATGCAAGAGAAAACTGACTCTGTTGATGGTAGGAGGTTAACGTCCCTTTTTGCTATATAAGATGGTATCAACTGTTTAAAGTGAGATGCAAGCCATTACTTGGATTTGTATGGGGTGCAATTATTCCCATGGTAATCGAACCCAGGACCCTACTCGGATAGAAAGACTCGCTTATTAAGGTGAATACTAAATTGGAACGTCATTCATTAAAAAAAAGCATTTGTTTGAATGAGTCACACAGTATGTATTCGTATATCGTAGGTGTTAGTAGGATAGCATTGAATTAATAAAGTCATATTAATCAATTCAAATATAATTTACATTCAACAATACCCTAAATTCGAAGTTGATAATTGATTAGCGTTCCAGTTTATTGTGATGCAGACTCCCCAGTAGGAGATAATTATATACAAAATTGATAATGAAGATATGTCGATTCAGTAAACAATTCACGAAATTATGGTATACTCTATCTTTTGTGTTCAACGATTAAACCTAAACCTAGATTTTTTTCATTATTACTATAGAAGTAAAAGAGTTGCCCAAATGGATTTTCCAAATCTGTAAATACATTTATTAAATACTCGTACTAAAAACAATTTCTTTCAGCCCATTGCCTTGAAAGCACACATATTTAAACCTTATATTAATATATACTAATTAATAGCAGGGGCGGCTCTAGCACCGACTTCTGGGGGGCGGTGGGTTGTCATACTGCTACTTAGAGCTACTTTTAAGAGCTTCAAACTCTGGGATGGGTTTTATTTATATATATAAAAATAAGAAAGGTTCCTCTTCTGGGGGAGGGGGCAATTGCCTCGATCGCCCCCCTGCATCCGCCACTGATTAATAGAACATGTAACTCATAAATTCGCTTGACAATATGTGTTGAGTTCATAATTTCAAACACACTGTTTTACTAGGAGAATGTGATATAAGCCAAGATTGATTGTTTTTCATTTGACACCTACAAAGCTTAGCTCGTTTATGTAAAATCTTATTAAAAGACTAATCACTTACTTCTCTCTTCAAGTGCAATATTATCTCAGTGGCATAAAATATAAATTTTAATCGATTAAAAACATTCAAATTTATTAGGTTGATGCATATGAAAAATCTGCTCCATGTGCGTCATTTCCAAACTCATCATCCCACCCTCTCCACCTCCCAAAACACTGCAATACCTGGTTAATCAAATTAGAAGCGGACTGCAACCAAACAATTATGTTATTGCTCACCCAACGATTGGATTCCGTGGCAAAAGAAGCCTGGGGTCTGCGATGCGAAGGAGTTCTCAACCGCAAGCTGCATGCACAATCATCATGGAAGATCTTCCCTTTCAAGAAGTGATCGAGATGCCGGAAGAGCTGGTAGTTAATGGGAGAGATGTCGGGGGAGTACGGTGGGTGAGGAAGTTTCATACTGCAATTTATGGAGGGCTTGCACCGTCCTTTATGCAACAGCATTGTTGTACAACGTGGGGACACCATGCCCGTTGACCATTGATGGATGCTTGCGGTGTATTTAATGAAAATCAGTAATATAATGACCTGCACTTATCGTTTTACTTCACTTGAGAAAATATGTGATGGATCATTCCCACGAAATGATCTTACTTAAGCAGTTCAAACAAGATCAATGGTAAGAAATACATATCAGAGGAAAGCAGTTTCTTTCCTTTTTCAAAAAAAAAAAAAAAAAAAACTCGTAAAAAAAGAAAAAAAGGTTACATAATGTAAAGGTTTAATATAAAAGCCTAGGAGCACAGCAACAAACATACACAAGAAACGGAGAGACAAAACACATACTAAGGGACGCCATTAACATAGCAGACTTCCGAGCCTCCCATGCAGGATAAAGAGATGGGATCCCAGTTGTCAACCCTATTATTATTATTATTATTATTATTATTATTATTATTATTATTATTATTATTATTATTATTATTATTATTATTATTATTGAAAACTCGTTTCCTTCTCAAAATCTCTGACTCTGCATAAGAGCATGTCTGCATATAGCGGTCATGTGTGTACTTGTTTTCAATGAGCGGCCCCAAAGTCAAAAAGGGATGGAAATCTCTGACAGAGAAAAACAAAAAAGCTATGTAATGATAAATTCTAGATCAAAGTTCGAAGCACTTGCTTTTGACAGGTGCTTTTCTGTTTTTCTTTCGGGAACTGGAAAGTTTTGACGCCTAAAAAATTACAGTATATATAATATTGCAAATTTGCAAGTGGATTTATTTACATTGGAATTTGTAGTAATAAAGAAATTGTCATTAGTAGACACTTTTGTAAAAAATTAAGTATTATTGCTTCATCTATCGCAAGTCTTAGGGTCCCCTAATACCTCGCTCCCCCCTCCGAAGATCGATATAAAAATTTAGGATATGGAATATACTTGAATCAACAATCAAAATCTAAATGAGTTCTTTTATTTCCGTACATAAGGTTGAAAGGGAAGCGGGTGAACCCGAACAAACATTTTAAGCCAAAAAATTGTTAAACACCCGAGCTTCATCCTATCTTATACAAAGAATAAGTATGGCTGTGCAAAGAGGGAACGTAGCAGCGATGCTAGGAACTCTCACCTCAGGAAAAGCTTTGGACGAAATCTTCCTTTTGTAATCACTCTCCTCTCACCAAAGTCTCGCATTGCTACTAGACGAACAATAAACCATTTTCATATATTTAAAATATTTAAAATGTAATTGGCCCTAGGACCGTTCCTTGTAGCATTCACTTCGAAAGTTTCCAATTTTGGACAGTATATTTTATGTTACCTAAATAGTTACATTCCTCAAGCTTATACAGCAGAATTTCGTGCTTTAAAAAAAGAATATTTTTTTCTGCAAACAAAGATATGTATATATCCACTGCTATACGTATATGTTTCATATTGTTGACAGTTTGTAATGAATATACTGTTAAAAGTAGTTATACTTCCTCCTTAATAGAAAACTATTATTGTAATTTATCTTTTACCTCTGTCTTTGTCATCAGAAATCAGTGACAGTACACACACTTTACATAGTATAGCAATATACTCTGTAATTTTTCACAACTAAGCAAATCGGAAGATGAAATTCACATCTTCAAAATAATACATCTACGGAAAATCTACAAAATAATCATAATTCATTCTTCTTATTTCTATCAATAATTTCACATAGACTCAGAACTACAAGACTAATAAAACTAGAAATGAGAGATTTAATTCCTTTTTTTCTCTCAGACTAAAAGATTTCTGCATTTTGCTGAGATTGTCATTTTTAAAAAATATAAGTCCCCTATCCCGGACTTATTCTGTCTATTAGCATTTCGAGGTAATCGGTCCGGAAGGAGTAAAGTTCGGCGACTCTCAAATCTCGACAGTTTGCTAAAAGAGATCTTATATTTCATGTTGTTATTTCTTCATTACAGAAACACTTCTGATTGACTCAATTCATTGTGAATTACTGAACTTATACACTCCGCAGAAAAAAACAAGCGACAGCTAACACCTTGAAGCTAGGCCATCAATATACACCTTATCCCATAATCGTGTCTTGTAAAGAGACACCCTCTCCTTTTCTCTCTCCCATATTAAAATCAGCAACAACATGAGCACAATTCCAATTTCAAAATATTTATGTATTAGTGTCAATAAAGTGAAAGAATAAAATCAGATGAAACGAGATTCATAAGTTGATGTAGAGAGAAACTTAAACATATCTCAATGAAATATTGAAACCAATAGATATATGTTAGATATAAGAAAGTGACACAGAAAGAAAAGAGAAGAAGAAAAAGAAAATGGAACACACACAAAAATATTGGATTTAAACGTTGTAAGAAAACAACCTAACATTATAAATTTCCATTCCAAAAATCCAACAGTAATATAGAAATAACTTTTTTTTTTTAATTTTAGGCAGAACTATTCGAATATATGCATAGGATGCTCGAAAAATTCATTAAGGAACTTTCAAAATGAATATCGAACTTGGTAGTCAAATTAAATACTCAATTTCCAGTGAAACTCAGAAATTTCAAGACACATCTAGGATCATGCCAAAAGTTTAACACACATCCTGTCTTTCCGCGTGGTTCGGTTGCAGATTCGATAGTGTTCATTAAACGTATTGATCTGAAGTACATTATAATAAACTAGGTAGCGTAGGTCATACCTTCCATTCCAGACTACTAATGCAAACAACAAAAAAAGGGGAAAAAACAAAAGATAGAAAGTAAACTGAAAGAAAAATTGAATGAGTGCTATTTTATTGCTGAATTTCTATTTATTGCTGAATTTCTATCAGAAAGAGCCTACAGTAAAAATCCGAATTGTATCATAATGAAAAGTTGCAAATGTTTAAAAGGAGAATTGGATGATGGTTCCTTATAGACGTAGCAAACCTTGTATATTTCGCATTACATACGTGGATAAAACAAATTGAAGACTTATAGGATGGAGACGAATTTTGTATCAAATTAATATAAATATCTCTTGATTTTCCATTTGGAAGTCTGGGACGGCACCAATACAGCAACATTTCCTCTACCTGAAACGTGTTTAATAAAATGTATAGTGTTCATTTCTAAGAACAATAACATGAAAAGTGGATACTACAGACCAATTAAGTGTTTTGAATTGTTCTAGTAGCCCCCATAGTTATTATTTGCCCTTTCCCAACCAACATTTGTAAATCGTCTCAAGCTATTTGATTCCTCATTCTTACGGATTGCTCCTTTAGTATGAGAAGTCACACTTTGATTCTTAACGACCACCTTGTGAAAAAAAAAGACTTTGGCTAGACTAGAATTTAAACTTACGTTTTGAACCTATACTCCTCGTAAGTCCAGGACATTACCCATACACTACTCTGCCACCTGAAACTAAACCTCAAATCTTACTAAGTTCAGTTATCCTGTTTGGAACGAATCGGCTTCTTTCTGTAAGGTTATTTACCGTTGTGCTCACGTTGCTGCTGATTTTAATATATGAGAGAGAAAAGGAGAGGGTGTCTCTTTACAAAGCTAGTTTGATTAATTAAAATGTGTTTAAATGAATCCCAAAGTAAAGTCCGAGCAGCCACGCCGAGAATGGTTTGAAACAAGGAGATGCGTTATCGCCATTATTGTTCAGCTTTGTTCCGGAGTACGCTATAAGGAAAAATAAAGATAGCAACCAGGCCCTACAGCTGAATTGTATTCACCAGGTTACGGTGTATGCTGATGATATAAATTTAAAGGGAATGATAGGAGAACAATAGAAAGAAATGCAGAACCCTTATTAAACAAACAAGAATTTCTAAAACAAACAAAATATTTGTTATGTCTTTACTCATAAACTTCAAGCTCTTCTTAAAAAAAAAAGTATTTTTAGAAAAACTAAACATTAACAAGAAAAACCCCTCCCAAAATACTTTTTTAAATCCGCCACTGATTATCAGTATAAAATGGTCTTCAAGGTTGTATCCGGAAGGTTATTGCTGAATATGCAAACAAAGCGAAATATTAGTCATTCTTGTACTCATAAACTCCTAAATAAAAATTAGGAAATTTTAGAAAAACCAAACATTAAGCAGAGAAACAACTCCCAAAATACTTTTCTGGATCCGCTACTGATTATTTGTATAAAATGGTATTCAAGTTTGTAGCCGGAAGATTATTGCTAAATCATTGCACAGCTACAGCAAAACAAGAATTTGGAAGTACGCTTTGACAGATATACTGACAAACGTACGCTCTGACGGATATATTGAAAAACAAAAGTTTAACTTATGTGCTAGAAGCTAGAGTAGGCCTACTAATCTCTAGGAAATGAAACACGGATGACTAAAAGAAATGATGTAGAAAAGAAAAAAAATGTCGATAACTCAGAAATTAAAATAAAGTTAAATATCTTCTACAGTTGCCCTCAAATACTACGTATTTTACAGAGGTTGTTCAGTCTACTTTTGGCCAATTTCGACTTACCTAAAAATTTAGAAGAATCCATGGCGTCAGGTCCGTAAGTGCTCGATGTGTTTCCCTTGGTTCTTAACAATAGCCCGACAGCGTAATTTCCACTATAATAGGCTTCTCTGAAGAACTGGGAGGGGAATCTTGTCCCATTCCCTTCGCACAGCTTTCCAAAGTCCTTCCACAATTGTCAAACGCCATTTTCCCAAAGCCTGCTTCAGCAATCTAAATCCACAATAGTCCATAGGACTTGCATCTGAAGATTTAACAAGTACCTCATTGAAAGGTGTCACCTGTATACCACTTGCCTCCTCCATCTCCCTGTAGAATGCGACGGACGATCGTGAGGTATGTGATGAGGCCTTGTCCATGCGAATGCGCACCAGATTGGTGTCATTTCCGTACGTTGTTAGAATCTCATGCTCGTAGATCGGCCGCATGATCTGCTCCTGAAAATACTGCGAATTTATTTTGCAGTTCTTCGCCACCCTACGAATCTTCAGTTTACCTCGGTAACAGTAGCCAGTAACGACCATGAACCATTTTGAGAAGGATTCTTTACAGACACGGACCCACCTTCTGAAGTTCTTGGCGCCTTTCTCTGGTACATGATGGCTCTCGGTTTGCTTTTCCAGTTTCTCCTCGCTTCGACCACGGTCTTTCTTGTACATTATCGACCTTTCATCATTCATGATCTACCACTTCAGAAATTGCTGGAATTCATTGCGTTTGAGTAGAGATTCGCAGACAGAATTTCTATAGAGTAAATGTTTTTGAGTCAGATCATGTGGAACCCAAACATCGAGATTATTATCTAACCAGCTTTCTCCAAATGTTTTAATACTGCCTGGTGATAGATGATGGCGATGTCTTGCCTGCTTACACGGAGATCTTGCTGGACTTTTGCCAGAATATATCCACTTTTATTGTGATTGGTCGCCTACTGTGTAGAACATCTTGGATAAAAAAAATTCCCTATAAAACGAATATATTTAAATATTCGTTTTTAAAATTTGTATTTCAATTTTTTGAGTACTTCAATAGTTTCCAACATTTTCATATTCAATTTCCGATATTTCGCTATATAATACTTTTGGTAAGGAACAAGGTCTCTCAGCAGTAGAGTGCTTATCTTTGTTGTAAGGGTCCTGGCTCGATCGAAACCATGTTTATGGTGGACAATATCGTATCCGTGAGCTTTCTCGGGGTTCATCCATTTCCCCCCCACATTCTCAATTCACCAATTCTTCAATTATCAACCACTTTCGCTACTCATCCATCTTTTTATCTTACAAGCCATAACCATGGAACATTAAATTTCATTTAATTCCATTTTTCAATATTTTGGTAATTTTGGATAGTTCAATTTGGTAATTTTGGATAGTTCAATATTTTAAACATTGAATAGTACAGTTAATTTAGTTAAGTTTGTCCAAAGACAGTGGCGTAGGGAAGGGGGGGGGCCGGAGGGCCGGGCCCCCCCAAAGAGGTCCGACAAAGTACTTTAGTACTTTGATGTTTGTAATTTTTTATATATTTTTATGTTTATATATTTTTTTGTTTGTAATTTTTCTATATGTACCTATAACAGCACTTGGGCCCCCCCAAACACACATCCTGGCTACGCTACTGTCCAAAGACAACTCATTTTTTAAAAGTAAATCTTACGCTATGATTTTATATTGGTGAGGGAGGCACTTACGATTATTGTATTGTAGATAATAATTTAGAAGCTTTTTTTGACGTACGTAATTGTTATGACAACTAACTCGTACGCAAGGTACTCAGTATCATTTCACTATGAGGGATGTATATACATTTTATGGTCCAGATGTTGTTTCCAGGTGATGAGGCTATATTCCAGGATGATATTGTGCCCATCCACAGAGTTGGGGCTGTTGCGGTATAGTTTGAGGAACACTAGGATAAATTTGAACACCTCCCCTAGCCTGATCAATCCTCGAACTTGAACATAATTGAACACTTGTAGTCTGTTTGAAGATATCAATCCTTCCCAATTTTCCGCCCCCATCTTCTTCTCTCACAGAACTGCTTGATTGATTGATTTTGAGTTTAACGTTCCGTTTAGCAGCGAGGCTATATGAGACGTGAACCTGCTGATTAATGTGAAATCCGAACCACATGAGCTCTTATCGGGAATCGAATCCGGGTCTCCCACGTCAAAGGTGCGTACCTTATCACATATTAACGAAGGAGCTCGGTTCTCACGGAACTGAGTGTTGCACTGTACGTGCAATGGTGGAATATTCTACTTGCTACCATTTACGACATCAATGACTCAATTCCACGTCACATTAAAGCTGTTGAGGGAGGAAAGTGGTTCAGTGCCATATTAGTCTGGTAAATTGTACTACTTTTGTTCAGTTGTTTCCATTAAATTGAAAGTACCTCTATTATTTCCAATGGATACTTAGAAACATAAACATGGCTGCCGCTGTCCAAAGGTGACTAAGTCATTAGTACCATGAACTTTACAAGAAACAATGAGCAGGTCGAGATGCAGAAAGCGCATCCCCTTTTAGTTTATTCTATAAATTGTGCATATGATTTTCCTATCTGTTTAGTGGCGATGAACAATTTTAATTGCAGATGGACAAACAAAAATACAATGTGTACATTACTTTAAAAAAAAAAAAACATTACGTGCAAAGAATTCATTTTTAAAATGCAATTGCACTGAACAATAATTTCACGTGACAAAGACACCGTGATAGGCATCTGATGACAATTCTGGTTCTTAGGTACACAGAGGATGGATATTATTATTGTAATTTTCAACAATGTTGTGAACTTTCTAACAAAAAACAATCTCATCACATAAGAGAAACGATGAGAAATATTCTCACAGAAAGAAGCGTCCATAATTCTTTGTTCCTTCTATCGAATTGAAGGAAGAACACAATAACGAACATGCAGAATCAAGGAAAAAAAATAGGAAAAACATTTTTAAAAAGTATGTAATAGATAGACTTATGAACTTAAGTTCAATCCTCGAAAAGTTCAAAGACCTTCTTTAACAAGCAGTCATATACAAGCAGGGACCTCTGACGGCAAGTCACAACAACGATCTTTGTTGGCTCTGGCTTTGAAAGAAATTGATCTAAGAACGTTATCTCTGAATTAAAGTACGAAGAAAGATTTAAGAGGATTTCTTCATCAGTCCGCTTTCATTCTCTCTACTGTTTATATAAATCATTCTGATGGTTGCATATTTTCTGTCCTCCCAAGACGAAATACAAATGGAAAGTTATTTCTATTCGGCTTCAAAAATATCATGATTTAGCAAGCTGACGCGTGAGAGAATTATTATCGATATAAGAAGAAGAAACTCAGTTTGTATCGAAAGTTCTTTAATTTAGTAATTTTATTCCAGATACCTGCCCGACTAATTTCTCTTCAGCCTCAGTATGAAAATGTACAGCTGATATTGTGAAATGAAAGCCCCCCCCACACACTTTTTTTTTTGTACCAACCGAGTTTTGTATTTCGAAGTAATTATTTTCTGAATAATAAATTTACTTTGATCTGGATCAACTGAGGAAACGAAGCAGAAAATAAAGATTTGTGTGAAAGCAAATTAGTCATTAATTTTTCGGAAATTCTTTTTTAAAATCTATTTAGTAAGATAGGGGCTAATTCAATCAAAATCTTAAATGTTTAATAAAATGATCGCATCGTATCTTTTAGTCATATGGATTTTAGACACTGCTTCCTCAATTAGTACAGTTAGATCAAATGAATGGTTGAAAACCATAACGAAAACCGTAAGTAATATTTTGGTCAAAATTCAGATAAGTTTATAATGACAACTATACTTAAGGAAGTTCATGTGGTAAACTGATCTAAGCAGAACAATGATATTTGCCAGAGATATAGTCGTTTATTACTTTTCTTAGCAAACTTATGGGATAATCGAACTTTAAATTGGCTTTTCTCGGAAACAAGATTTATGCACTTATATAACGATTTCCTTCGTTCAAATATGTCTGCAGTATTGAAAAACGTTTACATTTAATTCTACGCAATTTATGACAAAATGTAATTTATGCTATTGTTTCCAAAAACTAATTGTATGCTTAACAATCCCGATGATTCGTTGTTGTAGAATAAAATACCACCAGTTAGGATTTAGGATTTAGATTTCTGGGCTTTCGACATCTAAGGCCATTTAGCCCTTCACGATTTGAGGGATGACGTCCCTCGGCGAGCACACAATCCGGGGAAAGGGAAGGAAGGAAGGATTGGGGAAGGAAGGAAGCGGCCTGGGACCTATAAATTAGACACCACCCCCTTTCCCTAGTGTGAATGAGGAATACCTACGAGAACCTCATTCAGGGTGGCTGGCCTGAAAAAGCGTGTTACACTTTTTTCGACCGAGTGACCCCACCGAGAATCGAATCCGGGACCGCTCGCACCGAAGACGAGAGCGTTAGCGACTACGCTACATGAGGCCACAAAATACCACCAGTTGTACCAATACAATTCACTAAGGATCAAGATTTGTTGTTACTCACGTTGCTAAGGTCTACATTCATAATAATCTTCAGCTATCTGCTTGGTCTACTCAGAAGCCTCTTTCTCAATCAAAACTGTATGAACTGCAGTTGTGTTTCCCATAAAATGCTGTCCCGCAAATTTTAGACGTTCCTGATCCTACCATCCATATAAACCTATTGTAGTTCCGCGTTATGTAATTTTCTGGATAAACGTCGAATAGTACGAAACCTGCTTTACACCTCATTTTTACGGTTGGTTGATAACACTGACAAACTGGGCTCCGAATAAGAGGAATACGTCCACAGTATATTTTTCCTAGTGACGCATGATGTTTATCCCAAGTTTCATGGATATACATCCGGTGGTACAGAAATCATCTGCTACATTGTATTTACAATTGGTTGGTAACACTGACCAAATGGGCACGTCTGGGTGCAAAGCGATATAATCAAACCCTTGCCCGAGTTACGTTCTAGCAATGGGACAAAAAGGAATGATGGGCTCAGGTGCTTACGCGTAATGGATTGTAACATTCATTTTTACTAATGTCGAATATGGAATACATAGGGTCACAAACTCCAACAAACTGTCCCCCTATAGGGCCAGGTTGTGGGTTTGCCCGTGATTTGAAAATAGTTTCGTACTTCTTTTGGCAAGAGCTTTCAGACGATATATGTTTTCCCCAGGTACTTGGTCCCGGTATGGAATCATCCCTAGTAAGTAAGGATACTTTAGGAATTCGCTTGTATTAGTGCACTAAGGATAAACAAAAAACAAGAAATCAACTATAAAAAGGGTCTGCGAGAATTAAATCCAGAATATTCCAGTTAACTAGGAGATATTTCATTATAGGGTCTATGTTATATTGTAACTAACCTAGCCAGTGACGCCAATTCCTAACTTTGAGAAGGGAGGTGTTCATTTTTGTATGTTTTGTTGTCAAATATCCAAGAAATTTATCTAGATCCTGAATGCTCAAACAAACAAGGGAGACCCGAGATCCCTCGGCCCCTTCAGGATCGGCGTTCATGTTGGGTCTATATATTTGTAGATTCTGAACATGAAATTAGATCAAAATCGCACTAAGTTATTTCCGCTGAGGGATACTATGAATAAAACTGACTCAAAATGACCTTCAGAATATTGTTCTCAATTTACACTCCATTCAATGACCGGAGATTATTTATAGATGTTTCTATTCAAACTCTCCTGAAATTAATCACCGAGTGCAAACAACAACAAACAAATCACTTATTTCCGGGAACAAATAAAACAAAACAAAAGAAAGTGAAAATTAGAACGTTCTGCTACACTTACTATTAAAGAATCTGGGTGACGAAAGTGATGGATGAGGTAACACACAAAAACCTCCCTTGTTCTCTTTTCTTCGACCGCCTCTGCTCTCTCAAACGTTGTGAGCGACGCCAATCATTATTTCACAATTTTCCGTGAAACTGCGTAATCTCAGTTTGGTTAATCTGAAGCGTTTATAATCTATTTGTTTTAAATTATGATGCATTATCTAACACACTTTCTCAAGGACATCGCTTTCGATATTTTTCCGTTTCTTTTTCATAAAATGTGCAAAATATAAAAGATGTAAATCAATCATATCTAACTATTTAAGCATTTCTATCTCCAATGATTTGATTTATATTTGAGCAAGAGACAATAATCTCCCGATTGTTTGTTGTTTCATTATTATTTTCATGTACTAAATTGTTTTCAGGAATTGCATAATGTAGACAGATGCTTAATACACCTTTTGATGCACTGAAACATCAGCAGGATTGCCAATTCAGAGTGTTAATTTATGAAAACTACGATTTCCCTAGTTCCCCCTTACAGAGGCCTCATCCGATTAGTTATCGGTGGAAATGAAAAATTCTTTTTTCTGCTCCATATTTTCCAAGCTACTCCAACTAAGCAAACGGAAAATTAATGACAGAACATCCATACGTATGAGCTATGAGTCAATTTACATGTTTTGCAAAAAAAATGATTTACACCTTCGGTTAAATCTGGCAACACTGTGTGGTTCCTAGTGTACTTCAATCGTTGCTTCCTAGTTTAAAAATATATGCATGAACAAGGCTTCATTTTGGTATAACCATTATTTGTGTATCACTTCAGGTTCAAAACTTCTACTATTCCAAACTGCGGGTTGCATTGTATATTGGACACCCTGTATATACAGTAGTTGCGAGTTCGGTCCAGGTCGGGCCATGTGGGCTTGGTGGTAAATCGAAATCATGTGCGTAGTACAGTATTATTCTCACTCCCCACGTATTTAATTTGATTGTTTCATCAATTAATGTTATTATCCATAATTCATTTCTATTATTCTATATAAAAGAACTCTAGAACGTTACACGAAAAGTCCACTTGTTTATTGAAACAAGGATTAACCAGCGCAAGGCAATACTTAGAAAATGAACTCATTTTAATTAAAACAATTCATTTAAAAAACTGTAAATACGAAGAAACTTGAACATTTTCATGTGTTTGAGAATGTCTATCATTTTCGTTCCCGGAAGTAGAGAAGAAAAACATAAAAGACGAAAAGAAGTTCTATAGATGTTTACATGGCACATGTTATAAGTTGCGTGCATACTCATTGTCTATTGACATGTTTTTTTGGTCGCAAAAGTTTAAATGGGGAAGGCTGAGGAAGCGAATAAAAGCTTCGTTTCATACAACTGAAGACTGGAAGAACATTCCACATACAGATTCTAAACGGAAAGTGAACTCCATATTACAGTTAAGTTACACAAGTTCTGTTACCATATGGAGCCAAAATTCTCAACACCAAAGATTGTTGACCCTTATGTGAGAATGTGTGTGTATGTATGTATCTTGTACGCTGGTGCGTGAACGCATTATTGGGTGGGCGGGGTTCTGAAAACAAAGAGAACATTCTGGTTGCCGGTTATGCACAGAAGAAAAAAACAAAATAGTTAACATAATTAGTTAGTAATTTGCATCTCTTATGAAGTCCACTAACGTTTAAAAAAAAAAAAATCCGTTAAATACATCTTATATAATTTTTTTAAACCAATTTACGAATTTGTCGGGAGTAAGAACCGGTGATTTTCTTTTACTTCAAAAAATAGTTTAATCACAGTTTCAAGGTGTAATTTTGTCTACTGTCATAAGGTTTGGATGGTAAGTGTTAAACAGTCCTATATATTTTACATGAATATCATTAATTACACTTGTAATGAAATAAATTTCACGGTAATTTTAATTCCACATCCTGATGCTCAATGTCGGAAATGTACTCTCTATTACAAAATATAATAATCTAGCGTACGCCAATAAGTTTCTTTTCTAACATTTTAATGAAAAAGCATTCACAGTTAATTTTTGGTTACTATAATTGGTATACTTTGTGGAAGTTTCTAAGATTTGAATCTCCTTCCTGCTTAGGATACGTATTTCAATGAAAGTGTAATGGTAAAATCCGTAAGACACTCTACATTTAGCATAAATTTTGAAACACTCTACCCCCTAGAATACGCCCTTTAATCAAATTTATATTCAAATTCCAAATTTATATTATAATCAAATTCCAAAAGTAATTTCAAACGGGTCAGCCGTTTTCCCGACCCTGAAAACTATAAATTCGTCATAAAGATATTTATGGACAGTCATTTTGGAAATTTTATCTCATCTCATTCCTCCTCCATGCCGATGGGTCAGAAATTGGATTTAAACGGCATTGGATACGCCATTACTCATATCATCATCTCCGAAAATAGGAATTTCAAATTCATATGGGTTGTTTTGGTTTATTGTTACATGCCACCCAACTCCAAAATGCACCCTTTGAGGTGACTTACTCCCACAGTAATCTTTCCAGATTGTAAGTCATGTGTGTGCCAAGTTTGGTTATAATTATGCTAGAACATACATTCATACACATACATCTAAACATATCTATATACCAGGTGTTCCAGACTACACGTGCACTCCTCTAGAAATCTGAATAAGTAAATTAAACAAAGTTTTAGAAACGGTATTTCAGGTATTTGGTTAAGCTATATTTCATGTATTTTTAGCTTCCTGTTTTTACCGAAAGTACGTTATGCAGACCGGAAGTTGAATTTTTAAAAAGGAACATGGCACTTTTCATCCTGGTTTCGGATTTTACGTGAAAAATAGAAACCTTTTGTTTGAAACATATTTGTAAAATGGCCTTTGGAATCGGCTGTCTCCTACATAGCTTTTCTTTTTTTTTAAATTTAAAAATTACTAGTTTTTCCGATAGAGCCTCTAGATCGCTCTACACTATAGGTTAATATCACGTTTAATTAAAAGTGTAATTGCTACATGTAACTTTTAGACTTCCAAACTAGGCTATGCATAAATGTCGGAAGCCTTATAAAACAGCTTTGTCCATCCGCCCACCTGTCTGTCGACAGGTATCAGAGCAAAAATGGTAAGAGGTATCGATTTTTTTTTTCAATCGATTCAAGGTTACGAGAATAGATTCATTCTCCTCTGTTAACCCTCTATTTAAAATTGAATTGGTTCTAATTAGCCATTTCCGGTTTCAACATCGTCATAGAACGAAAACGTTACCAGGTAGCGAGAAGAGATTTTCTGTAAACTATTCAGCGTCTAAAGACAATACATCATGACTATCTACAACACTCTACCAAAACCTGAAGATGTTTAAATTTACTATTACTTCCGGTTTCAATACCAGTTTGTTTCAACGTTTATCGCAATAGAACAAAAATGGTAAAAGATAGCAACAAGGTTTTTTTGTTTTTTTTTTTTAAACGATTCAGTGGCTCAAAACAACATAGTGTGATTATCCACAACACTCTAACAAAACCGAAATTTCTTCAAATTTACTATTAATTCCAGCTTCAATACTGATTTCCGTAAAGCAAAAACTGTAAATGATATCACAAAGTGGCTTTTTTCAAACAATTCAGTGTCTTAAGAATAATTTTCGTTGAAGTTCAATTGAAATCGGAAGTGGTTAAATTGAACTGTTTTCAGTTTCAACGTTTATCGCCACGAAACGAAAATGGTAAAAGATAGCAAAGAGTGGTTTCTTTACAAATGATTTAACGTCTCAAGACAACATAACATGATTATCAACAACACCCTACCAAAACAGGAAGTGGTTCAAATTTACTATTACTTCCAGTTTCAATACTTATTTCTACAGAGCAAAAACGATAATAGACATCGAGATGTAGTTTTCTATCTTTTCCGTTAACCGTCTGCTCAAATCGCCTGTTCAAGAGTGGTTCAGAATAACCATTTCTGGTTTCAAAATTTATCACTATAAAATAGAAATAGTACTAAACAGCAACAAACGGCATTCTGAAATCGATTCAGGGTCTTAAAAGAATATGTAATCACAACCCACAACACTCTATCAAAATCGGAAATGGTTGAAATTTACCCTACGACCGGTTTCAATATTGATTTCTATAGAGCAAAAACGTAAGAGATATCAAAATGCTGTCTTTTTTTATTTTTTACAATCGATTCAGCTTGCCAAGACTAGGTTCCAACCTTTCCGTTAATCCTCTGCTCAAACCGGAAGTGGTTTAAATTAACAATTTCCAGTTTCAAAATATATCACTACAGAGCAGAAATTGTAATAGATAGCGACAAACAGTTTTTGCAATCGATACAACGTCTCAATCGTATATACATATATCATCATAACCCCCAACACTATCAAAATCGGAAGTGGTTGAATTTACTAGTACTTCTGGTTTCAGATTTTCATAGAGCAAACTTTGTAAAAGAATTGGTTTCACGCAACCGATTCAGCGTCCCAAGAATAGGTTCTGTCTTCTCCCTTAATCCTGTATTGAAACCAAAAGGGGTTTAACTAACGATTTTTAGTTTCAATTATATTTTTCGCTATAGAACAAAAGCAGTAAGGATTGCAAGTAGTGGCTTTTTCATATGGATTCAGCATCCAAGGAACAGGTTCTCTCTTTGAGCTTATTACTTATTGTAAGCAGTACATATAGATGTACTACTTCAAACTTAAACAAAATTAATTAAAATTTAAAATTTTGTTTAATTTAATCGATCAGATTGCCAGAGAGGATCAGGGGCGACTCTAGAAGGTAAAAACTGAAGGGCACCCAGAACCCAGACTATGATAGATATATCTTGGGTTTACTATAAACTTTCAAAAATATATAAATAATGACTTCAATTATTTTTGTCACTCAAAACACTGGGAGCCTAGACCCCCCAGCCCCGGGCTAGATCCGCCACTGGAAAGAATGTAAGGAAGATCTGAAAATTAATACCGCGTTCAGGAACAGCCGATTTCAAAGGTCATTAAAGGTCTTTAGAAGTTTTATTATTATTATTATTATTATTATTATTATTATATATATATATATATATATATATATATATTTTTTTTTTTTTTTTTTTTTTTTTTTTTTTACAAAAATGTTTCAAAGGTAGGTTTCCATTTTTGATGGAGAATCCGAAACCGTGACGAAAAAGACAGTGTTCCTTTTAAAAACTAAACTTCGAGTCTGAATAACACCTCCAGCAGAAACCGAAAGCTGAAAATAACACCATTCGATAGAGCATAACAAAATACCTGAAATATAGTTTCTAAAATTTTGTTTAATTTACTCATTCAGATTTATAGTCAGGTGTAGGGTGATCTGGAGCATCTGAATGGAGCATCCAGAGAAATCGGCGCCCTTGCTGACCAGTATGTTACGCTTCTTCCTTTTTTGTTTGTTTTGTTGTTGTTTTTGTTGTTCTTGTAGCGCTATCTTGTTTTATACTCTTTTGTTGGCGACTCTGGTTAGTGAGCTCTCGCACACAATTTCATAGAGGATTCCTAGCCGCAGAGGTCTTGGCAGATGTGATTAACCAGAATTAACAATCGTGGCAAGTAAACAAGTCTGTTGCTCAGATGAACATTTTTCTCCCTTTAAATGAGAACACCCATTAAGACATTTCGTCAGCTATTTTTGTACTGAGAGAATTAGGTCACTCGACCTTAAATAGCTCAACACGCTCATGTATGTAACACTTTCTTTTCTTCCATTGCCAGAAAATGGGGTCTAAACAACACTTTTGTCAGTTGAATTTGATAATAAATATACTGAAACAATGACTTTCAAATTTAATGTCTATTAATAAGACAACCAGATTCTAAAGATGTTAACTTTTCTGCAAGTCTTAGGCAGCGACCTACGAAGAAAATAGATCACAGATCTGATGGCCTGTAATACATTACAGATAAAAAAAAAAAAAAAAAAAAAGAAGAAAAGAAAAGAAATAGAAAGTTCATTATGTATATAAATATATTTCAGGTCGTACCGCTAAATAATAGATAGTTACAATTTAGCATGTGCGTGTTCTTTCACATCTGAATCGGTCATGATTAAAAGAAAAAAATGTACCATTTAAACAAAACTAAACATATTCCGCCTTATGCAGAGACGTTTTGCCGTATGATTAGCGTCATATTAAAGGTCTGACCACTGCAGGAAATATATGTTAGTCGAACTCTTTAGTATGGCACTAATTGCGCGTCAGAACGCCTCTGCATAAGACCTATTCTCTTTTAACAATAAACTTACTCAATCAGTTCCACTAGACAAAAACTTAATATTATCCATGCAGTTTGTTCGAAAAAGTACCAAAAAAATATATTACTTTAAAACATGATTAGGTATAAAAATTATTAGTAATATCAAAACCAGTGCTTCCCAACCTAGGAGTCGTGAAGAGCAAGCAATGCAAGCTATGACAGAGATGTGAAATTATGAATAAAACACAATTTGTAATATTTCATTTCATTTAATTCATTTACTCCATCTGACAAATATATGGTGTTTGATTGGTTCAGTTCACATATACATAGAATTTGGATCAGAAAAAAAAATAATGATTTACAGAAAGTGATTGTAAGTATAAGGAAAATATATTACATTGTTACGCAGATATTCCTAGGTATTGTTTTAACTTATTTAGGTTTATCTAAGTTTTTATATGATTGGGCAAAGTATTGAATATTTATTTGCCCTGTTGTACTAGCAATAAGCTAGTAAAGTATGACTTTTTGTTTTGACCTCTAGTGTTATAATGATGATTTTTCACCTCATCTTCATTTTGCGTTAGACTGAAAATGGACACTTCATATATTTAAAAGATGGAACTGTTAATAAAATTAAATCTTAAAAGCACGATTTGCAGCTTGTTGTATAATGTAAGTCTTCAACGGTACGAATGACCTGCATTTGTTTAATAAATATAGATTTGCTTTCAGCTGAATAGCCTCAAAATAGAATGCTATTATTTATGATAACGTATATGGAACAATAGTAAACTTGTATTAGGTCATTTAAATTTCATGTCTTTTAACACTCTTAGAGCATATATATTTACACTTTAGCTTTAGCAAACTTCAAAACATAACGGGCCGTATGCAGAGTCGTTCTGAAGCGTTATTAGTGCCATACTAAAGAGTTCGACTAACATATGATTCCTGCAGTAGTCAGGCATTTAGCATGATTCTAATCATACGTCAAAACGACTCTGCATAAGGCGGAACATGTTTGACATTTTGTTTTTCCTATTCCAATTTAAGATTTCTACTTTATTAAAAACTAAACAATTAGGCAAATTACTATTATTTACAAAATTATCAAAAACGAGTACAAAATGCTATTTCAGTGCATAAGATAAAGTTCAAACACTTATCAAGTAAGGGCAAAGGAGTAAATACTAGGCGTAGTTACCGCATCAGTTTCCTACGATGGAAGCCCGGGTTTGAATCCCTGTGGTCAGAATTTTTTTAACATGCTTCAATTTCAATCCATATTATGTGTAATATGCAAGATTTTCTATGTCGAGAATTAAATATTTTCGAATGACAGGGAATTGGAGTAGATCCATGAATTGAGATAAAGATTTACGAACTTATTTCCTACAATCGTTCTAGATTTGATATTTTCTGTTAATTTCAACCATTTTCTAACTCACGTGTGATCAATGATTTTTCTCTTTCTTCTCACATACAGAATGTAGTGAAATAATATATTATGCACACAACGAGTTATAATATCAATGATATATAGCATTCATTGGACAACTTGCTTCAAACAACAGACAAATATCTCAAAATGGAGATTTTTTTTTCGTGCATCAAATTCACAGCAAAAGTCTGTTTCAGTGCTCTATAGATTTATCAACTTCCGTCTGTTGCTTGAAATGTTAGGTTAAATTGCATGGCATCTGTCCTGACGTATGTAATAGCAGCAAAAGTACTGGATTCGACCTAACGGGTTATAGCAGTCAGTGAGGAGATACTTTTGTTGCTGACTGTACCTGAGATATGGTGAGTTTACATTGTATATATCATCTTCTGTATGGTATCATCCTTCTTTGTGGGTCTTTCACTTCTAAAAGCACAGTATTTAGTAATCCTATTAATTATTCACACTTATCGTATAGGTCTACTACCCACGAACATACATATAATTACGATATTAACATGTCAGCCATTGAGTTTCGTGATCTAGCTCCGAAAAGTATCATTAGATTCTGAGTTTGGTTGCAAGGGACCACCGGAGAAACATGTTATACGAGGGCTATCCAGAAAGTAGATTACGTTTTGGAATAAAAAATCAACAAAGTATAGGAAACAAATTTTATTATATACAGATGAAAGCCACACACAAATACTACTTTTCGACATAGTCACCATTCAAATTAAGGCATTTATCGTAGCGATGTACGAGCTTGGAAATTCCTTCGTCGAAAAATTCGGCCGCCTGCGACTTCAACCACTTCGTTACCTCTTCTTGCAGCTGTTCGTCGTCATCAAAACGCTGCATAGCCAGCCACTTCTTGATTGCTGGGAATAGGTGGAAGTCGCTCGGTGCCAGGTCGGGACTGTACGGCGGATGAGGAAACAACTCCCACTGAAAAGATTCAAGAACTTCACGCGTGACATTTGCCGTGTGGGGCCGGGCGTTGTCGTGAATCAACAAGATCTTAGAGCTCAACATTCCTCTGCGCTTGTTTTGAATTGCTCTTCTGAGGTTTTGCAGAGTTTGGCAATACCTTTGAGCGTTTATTGTAGTGCCTCTTTCCAGGAAGTCCACCAAAATCACACCTTTTCTGTCCCAAAAAACAGTCGCCATCATCTTCCTTGCCGACATTGTTTGCATGCATTTCTTGGGTTTTTGGGGAGAACCTGTGTGCCCCCACTGCATTGATTGCAATTTCGTTTCACAGTTCACGTGTTTCACCCATGTTTCGTCACCAGTAACGATGCGATCGAGTAAAGAGTCACCATCCTTATTGTAGGCGTCCAAAAAGTGCAACGCTGCAGCCATTCGCTGATTTTTGTGGTCCTCTGTCAAGATTTTTGGAATCCATCTTGCACAAAACTTGTGGTAACCAAGCTTTTCGCTGATGATTTCGTGCAACAAACTTCGCGAAATTTGTGGAAAACTCAAAGAAAGTTCCGTTATTGTGAACTTTCGATTTTCACGGACTTTAACATCGACTTTTTCGACAAGTTCGGCAGTCACTTTGCTGGGTCTCCCACTTCGATCTTCGTCGTGAACATTGGTTCGGCCATTTTTAAATCTTATGACCCACTGTCGCACTC
>NW_027656971.1:0-49000 GCF_964235325.1 Thermobia domestica | reverse complement strand
ATAATATTTCGTTTTCAGGAAAATATAACGTTTTCTACATTTAGGGTATTTTCTCTTTGTGTTACGTAAAATACACATATTTGAAATTCGGGTGTCATATGCAAGCAACATAGTGGTGTGTCAGGGTAGGGGTTTGCAGTGAAATATGCGTTATTTTGAAAAAAGCAAAAAGTAGTACCAAACATAGTAGAGAATAAGGTACTAGATATCAACCATAGGGATCCCGGTTTGGGACCTCTATGATAGATGTGCCTGCACTGCAATTTGAGCTTTATTTCGTGAAAATATGTTAAAAAAGTTCGGAAGATATAGACCAAAACAGATTATAATACGCAACAATTAGTAACAATCAATATGTACATATTGACATATGATTATTGTCAGAAGGTTGCCAACCAGCAGTTTTACGTGAATAAAAAAAATATAAGAAAAGTGAATAACTGATTGGTAATTCGAAACAATTTTGACAGAAGGTGCGCGTCATGTGATCTCATTGAAAAGGTAAGGGTTAAAGTCCTTCATGTTTTATATATCTTGCTTACTTCATCATTTTATAATTTTTCTGCTAATTTGTGCCTTTCGTATCTATCCTGATGTGTTGAATATAAAAACAGCATATTTTGTTCTGACATCGAAATATATATACAGGGTGCAGCAAAATTTACCGCTGCAGAAGACAAGGTAATATTTCGTTTTCTTGAAAATATAAACGTTTTCTATAATTAGGGTATTTTTTCTCTGTGTTACGTAAAATTACACATATTTGAACTTCGGGTGTCATATGCAAGCAACATAGTGGTGTGTCAGGGTATGGGTTTGCCAGTGAAATATGCGTTATTTTGAAAAAAGCAAAAAAGTAGTACCACACTTAGTAGAGAATAAGGTACTTGATATCAACCATAGGGATTCCGGCTTGCGTTGTCTATGATAGATGTGCCTGCACTGCAGTTTGAGCTTTATTTCGTGAAAATATGTTAAATAGTTCGGAAGATATTGACCAAAACAGATTTAAATACGCAACAATTAGTAACAATTCAATATGTACATATTGACATATGATATATTGTCAGAAGGTTGCTAACCGACAGTTTTACGTAAAATAAAAAAAATATAAGAAAAGTGAATAACTCAGTGGTAATTGGAATCAATTTTTGACCGAAGGTGCGCGTCATGTGATCTCATTGAAAAGGTAAGGTTTAAAGTCGTTCATGTATTATATATCTTGCTTACTTCATCATTTTATAATTTTTCTGCTAATTTGTGCCTTTCGTATCTATCCTGATGTGTTGAATATGAAAACAGCATATTTTGTTCAGACATCGAAATATATATACAGGGTGCAGCAAAATTTACCGCTGCAGAAGACAAGATAATATTTCGTTTTCAGGAAAATATAACGTTTTCTATAATTAGGGTATTTTCTCTTTGCGTTACGTAAAAGTACACATATTTGAACTTCGGGTGTCATATGCAAGCAACAAGGTGGTGTGTCAGGAAAGGGATTTGCAGTTTTATTTTGAAAAAAACACAAAAGTAGTACCAAAAATGTAAAGAATAAGGTACTTGATATCAACCATAGGGATCCCGGTTTGGGATCTCTATGAAAGATGTGCCTGCACTGCAGTTTGAGCTTTATTTCGTGAAAATATGTTAAATAGTTCGGAAGATATAGATCAAAACAGATTATAATACACAACAATTCGTAACAATTCAATATGTACATATTGACATATGATATATTTGTCAGAAGGTTGCCAACCAACAGTTTTACGTGAAATAAGAAAATTATAAGAAAAGTGAATAACTGAGTGGTAATTGGAATCAATTTTTGACAGAAGGTGTGCGTCACGTGTTCTCATCGAAAAGGTAACGGTTAAAGTCGTTTATGTTGGATATATGTTACTACCTTCATCATTTTATAATTTTTCTGCTAATTTGTGCCTTTCGTATCTATCCTGATGTGTAGAATGTGAAAACAGCATATTTTGTTCTGACATTGAAATATATATACAGGGTGCAGCAAAATTAACCGTTGCAGAAGACAAGATAATATTTCGTTTTCAGGAAAATATAAACGTTTTCTATAATTAGCGTATTTTCTCTTTACGTTACGTAAAAATACACATATTTTGAACTTCGGGTGTCATATGCAAGCAACATAGTGGTGTGTCAGGGTAGGGGTTTCCAGTGAAATATGCGTTAATTTGGAAAAAGCAAAAAAGTAGTACCAAACATAGTAGAGAATAAGGTACTTGATATCAACATAGGGATCCCGGTTTGGGACCTCTATGACAGATGTGCCTGCACTGCAATTTGAGCTTTATTTCGTGAAAATATGTTAAATAGTTATGAAGATATAAACCAAAACAGATTATAATACACAACAATTCGTAACAATTCAATATGTAACTATTGACATATGATATATTGTCAGAAGGTTGCCAACCAACAGTTTTACGTGAAATAAGAAAATTAGAAGAAAAGTGAATAACTCAGTGGTAATTGGAATCAATTTTTGACAGAAGATGTGCGTCACGTGTTCTCATCGAAAAGGTAAGGGTTAAAGTCGTTCTTGTAGGATATATCTTACTACCTTCATCATTTTATATTTTTCTGCTAATTTGTGCCTTTCCTATCTACCCTGATGTGTAGAATGTGAAAAAAGCATATTTTGTTCTGACATCGAAATATATATATACAGGGTCCAGCAAAATTAACCGTTACATAAGGAGAGATAATATTTCGTTTTCAGGAAAATATAAACGTTTTCTATAATTAGGGTATTTTCTCTTTGTGTTACGTAAAAATACACATATTTGAACTTCGGGTGTCATATGCAAGCAACATAGTGGTGTGTCAGGGTAGGGGTTTGCAGTGAAATATGCGTTTTTTTGAAAAAAAAAACAAAAAATAGTACCAAACATGGTAGAGAATAAGGTACTTGATATCAACCATAGGGATCGCGGTTTGGGATCTCTATGAAAGATGTGCCTGCACTGCAGTTTGAGCTTTGATTCGTGAAAATTTATTAAATAGTTCGGAAGATATAGACCAAAACAGATTATAATACACAACAATTCGTAACAATTCAATATGTAAGTATTGACATATGATATATTGTCAGAAGGTTGCCAACCAACAGTTTTAGGTGAAATAAGAAAATTATAAGAAAAGTGAATAACTGAGTGGTAATTGGAATCAATTTTTGACAGAAGGTGTGCGTCACGTGTTCTCATCGAAAACGTAAGGGTTAAAGTTTTTCATGTATTATAAATCTTGCTTACTTCATCATTTTATAATTTTTCTGCCAATTTGTGCCTTTCGTATCTATCCTGATGTGTTGAATATGAAAACAGCATATTTTGTTCTGACATCGAAATATATATACAGGGTGCAGCAAAATTAACCGTTGCAGAAGACAAGATAATATTTCGTTTTCAGGAAAATATAAACGTTTTCTATAATTAGGGTATTTTCTCATTGTGTTACGTAAAAATACACATATTTGAACTTCGGGTGTCATATGCAAGCAACATAGTGGTGTGTCAAGGAAGGGGTTTGCAGTGAAATATGCGTTATTTTGAAAAAAAAAACACAAAAGTAGTGCCAAAAATTGTAAAAAATAAGGTACTTGATTTCAACCTTAGGGATGCCGGTTTGGGATCTCTATGAAAGATGTGCCTGCTCTGCAGTTTGAGCTTTATTTCGTGAAAATATGTTAAATAGTTCGGAAGATATAGACCAAAACAGATTATAATACACAACAATTCGTAACAATTCAATATGTAAGTATTGACATATGATATAATGTCAGAAGGTTGCCAACCAACAGTTTTACGTGAAATAAGAAAATTATAAGAAAAGTGAATAACTGAGTGGTAATTGGAATCAATTTTTGACAGAAGGTGTGCGTCACGTGTTCTCATCGAAAACGTAAGGGTTAAAGTCGTTCATGTGGGATATATCTTACCTCCTTCATCATTTTATAATTTTTCTGCTAATTTGTGCCTTTCGTATCTATCCTGATGTGTAGAATGTGAAAACAGCATACTTTGTTCTGACATCGAAATATATATACAGGGTGCAGCAAAATTAACCGTTGCAGAAGACAAGATAATATTTCGTTTTCAGGAAAATATAAACGTTTTCTATAATTAGGGTATTTTCTCATTGTGTTACGTAAAAATACACATATTTGAACTTCGGGTGTCATATGCAAGCAACATAGTGGTGTGTCAGGGTAGGGGTTTGCAGTGAAATATGCGTTTTTTTGAAAAAAAAAAAACAAAAAATAGTACCAAACATGGTAGAGAATAAGGTACTTGATATCAACCATAGGGATCGCGGTTTGGGATCTCTATGAAAGATGTGCCTGCACTGCAGTTTGAGCTTTGATTCGTGAAAATATATTAAATAGTTCGGAAGATATAGACCAAAACAGATTATAATACACAACAATTCGTAACAATTCAATATGTAAGTATTGACATATGATATATTGTCAGAAGGTTGCCAACCAACAGTTTTAGGTGAAATAAGAAAATTATAAGAAAAGTGAATAACTGAGTGGTAATTGGAATCAATTTTTGACAGAAGGTGTGCGTCACGTGTTCTCATCGAAAACGTAAGGGTTAAAGTTTTTCATGTATTATAAATCTTGCTTACTTCATCATTTTATAATTTTTCTGCCAATTTGTGCCTTTCGTATCTATCCTGATGTGTTGAATATGAAAACAGCATATTTTGTTCTGACATCGAAATATATATACAGGGTGCAGCAAAATTAACCGTTGCAGAAGACAAGATAATATTTCGTTTTCAGGAAAATATAAACGTTTTCTATAATTAGGGTATTTTCTCATTGTGTTACGTAAAAATACACATATTTGAACTTCGGGTGTCATATGCAAGCAACATAGTGGTGTGTCAAGGAAGGGGTTTGCAGTGAAATATGCGTTATTTTGAAAAAAAAAACACAAAAGTAGTGCCAAAAATTGTAAAAAATAAGGTACTTGATTTCAACCTTAGGGATGCCGGTTTGGGATCTCTATGAAAGATGTGCCTGCTCTGCAGTTTGAGCTTTATTTCGTGAAAATATGTTAAATAGTTCGGAAGATATAGACCAAAACAGATTATAATACACAACAATTCGTAACAATTCAATATGTAAGTATTGACATATGATATAATGTCAGAAGGTTGCCAACCAACAGTTTTACGTGAAATAAGAAAATTATAAGAAAAGTGAATAACTGAGTGGTAATTGGAATCAATTTTTGACAGAAGGTGTGCGTCACGTGTTCTCATCGAAAACGTAAGGGTTAAAGTCGTTCATGTGGGATATATCTTACCTCCTTCATCATTTTATAATTTTTCTGCTAATTTGTGCCTTTCGTATCTATCCTGATGTGTAGAATGTGAAAACAGCATACTTTGTTCTGACATCGAAATATATATACAGGGTGCAGCAAAATTAACCGTTGCAGAAGACAAGATAATATTTCGTTTTCAGGAAAATATAAACGTTTTATATAATTAGGGTATTTTCTCTTTGTGTTACGTAAAAATACACATATTTGAACTTCGGGTGTCATATGCAAGCAACATAGTGGTGTGTCAGGGAAGGGGTTTGCAGTGAAATATGCGTTATTTTGAAAAAAGCAAAAAAGTAGTACCAAAAATGGTAAAGAATAAGGTACTTGATATCAACCTTAGGGATCCCGGTTTGGGTTCTCTATGAAAGATGTGCCTGCACTGCAATTTGAGCTTTATTTCGTGAAAATATGTTAAAAAGTTCGGAAGATATAGACCAAAACAGATTATAATACGCAACAATTAGTAACAATTCAATATGTACATATTGACATATGATATATTGTCAGAAGGTTGCCAACCAGCAGTTTTACGTGAAATAAAAAAATATAAGAAAAGTGAATAACTGATTGGTAATTCGAAACAATTTTTGACAGAAGGTGTGCGTCACATGTTCTGATCGAAAATGTAAGGGTTAAAGTCGTTCATGTATTATATATCTTGCTTACTTCATCATTTTATAATTTTTCTGCTAATTTGTGCCTTTCGTATCTATCCTGATGTGTTGAATATAAAAACAGCATATTTTGTTCTGACATCGAAATATATATACAGGGTGCAGCAAAATTTACCGCTGCAGAAGACAAGGTAATATTTCGTTTTCTTGAAAATATAAACGTTTTCTATAATTAGGGTATTTTTTCTCTGTGTTACGTAAAAATACACATATTTGAACTTCGGGTGTCATATGCAAGCAACATAGTGGTGTGTCAGGGTATGGGTTTGCAGTGAAATATGCGTTATTTTGAAAAAAGCAAAAAAGTAGTACCAAACTTAGTAGAGAATAAGGTACTTGATATCAACCATAGGGATTCCGGCTTGCGTTGTCTATGATAGATGTGCCTGCACTGCAGTTTGAGCTTTATTTCGTGAAAATATGTTAAATAGTTCGGAAGATATAGACCAAAACAGATTTAAATACGCAACAATTAGTAACAATTCAATATGTACATATTGACATATGATATATTGTCAGAAGGTTGCTAACCGACAGTTTTACGTAAAATAAAAAAATATAAGAAAAGTGAATAACTCAGTGGTAATTGGAATCAATTTTTGACCGAAGGTGCGCGTCATGTGATCTCATTGAAATGGTAAGGTTTAAAGTCGTTCATGTATTATATATCTTGCTTACTTCATCATTTTATAATTTTTCTGCTAATTTGTGCCTTTCGTATCTATCCTGATGTGTTGAATATGTAAACAGCATATTTTGTTCTGACATCGAAATATATATACAGGGTGCAGCAAAATTAACCGCTGCAGAAGACAAGATAATATTTCGTTTTCAGGAAAATATAAAAGTTTTCTATAATTAGGGTATTTTCTCTTTGCGTTACGTAAAAGTACACATATTTGAACTTCGGGTGTCATATGCAAGCAACATAGTGGTGTGTCAGGAAAGGGATTTGCAGTTTTATTTTGAAAAAAAACACAAAAGTAGTACCAAAAATTGTAAAGAATAAGGTACTTGATATCAACCATAGGGATCCCGGTTTGGGATCTCTATGAAAGATGTGCCTGCACTGCAGTTTGAGCTTTATTTCGTGAAAATATGTTAAATAGTTATGAAGATATAGATCAAAACAGATTATAATACACAACAATTCGTAACAATTCAATATGTACATATTGACATATGATATATTGTCAGAAGGTTGCCAACCAACAGTTTTACGTGAAATAAGAAAATTATAAGAAAAGTGAATAACTGAGTGGTAATTGGAATCAATTTTTGACAGAAGGTGTGCGTCACATGTTCTCATCGAAAAGGTAACGGTTAAAGTCGTTCATGTTGGATATATGTTACTACCTTCATCATTTTATAATTTTTCTGCTAATTTGTGCCTTTCGTATCTATCCTGATGTGTAGAATGTGAAAACAGCATATTTTGTTCTGACATTGAAATATATATATAGGGTGCAGCAAAATTAACCGTTGCAGAAGACAAGATAATATTTCGTTTTCAGGAAAATATAAACGTTTTCTATAATTAGCGTATTTTCTCTTTGCGTTACGTAAAAATACACATATTTGAACTTCGGGTGTCATATGCAAGCAACATAGTGGTGTGTCATGGTAGGGGTTTCCAGTGAAATATGCGTTAATTTGGAAAAAGCAAAAAAGTAGTACCAAACATAGTAGAGAATAAGGTACTTGATATCAACCATAGGGATCCCGGTTTGGGACCTCTATGACAGATGTGCCTGCACTGCAATTTGAGCTTTATTTCGTGAAAATATGTTAAATAGTTATGAAGATATAAACCAAAACAGATTATAATACACAACAATTCGTAACAATTCAATATGTAACTATTGACATATGATATATTGTCAGAAGGTTGCCAACCAACAGTTTTACGTGAAATAAGAAAATTAGAAGAAAAGTGAATAACTCAGTGGTAATTGGAATCAATTTTTGACAGAAGATGTGCGTCACGTGTTCTCATCGAAAAGGTAAGGGCTAAAGTCGTTCTTGTAGGATATATCTTACTACCTTCATCATTTTATAATTTTTCTGCTAATTTGTGCCTTTCCTATCTACCCTGATGTGTAGAATGTGAAAAAAGCATATTTTGTTCTGACATCGAAATATATATATACAGGGTCCAGCAAAATTAACCGTTACATAAGGAGAGATAATATTTCGTTTTCAGGAAAATATAAACGTTTTCTATAATTAGGGTATTTTCTCTTTGTGTTACGTAAAAATACACATATTTGAACTTCGGGTGTCATATGCAAGCAACATAGTGGTGTGTCAGGGTAGGGGTTTGCAGTGAAATATGCGTTTTTTTGAAAAAAAAAAAACAAAAAATAGTACCAAACATGGTAGAGAATAAGGTACTTGATATCAACCATAGGGATCCCGGTTTGGGATCTCTATGAAAGATGTGCCTGCACTGCAGTTTGAGCTTTGATTCGTGAAAATATATTAAATAGTTCGGAAGATATAGACCAAAACAGATTATAATACACAACAATTCGTAACAATTCAATATGTAAGTATTGACATATGATATATTGTCAGAAGGTTGCCAACCAACAGTTTTACGTGAAATAAGAAAATTATAAGAAAAGTGAATAACTGAGTGGTAATTGGAATCAATTTTTGACAGAAGGTGTGCGTCACGTGTTCTCATCGAAAACGTAAGGGTTAAAGTTTTTCATGTATTATATATCTTGCTTACTTCATCATTTTATAATTTTTCTGCCAATTTGTGCCTTTCGTATCTATCCTGATGTGTTGAATATGAAAACAGCATATTTTGTTCTGACATCGAAATATATATACAGGGTGCAGCAAAATTAACCGTTGCAGAAGACAAGATAATATTTCGTTTTCAGGAAAATATAAACGTTTTCTATAATTAGGGTATTTTCTCATTGTGTTACGTAAAAATACACATATTTGAACTTCGGGTGTCATATGCAAGCAACATAGTGGTGTGTCAAGGAAGGGGTTTGCAGTGAAATATGCGTTATTTTGAAAAAAAAAAACACAAAAGTAGTGCCAAAAATTGTAAAAAATAAGGTACTTGATTTCAACCTTAGGGATCCCGGTTTGGGATCTCTATGAAAGATGTGCCTGCTCTGCAGTTTGAGCTTTATTTCGTGAAAATATGTTAAATAGTTCGGAAGATATAGACCAAAACAGATTATAATACACAACAATTCGTAACAATTCAATATGTAAGTATTGACATATGATATAATGTCAGAAGGTTGCCAACCAACAGTTTTACGTGAAATAAGAAAATTATAAGAAAAGTGAATAACTGAGTGGTAATTGGAATCAATTTTTGACAGAAGGTGTGCGTCACGTGTTCTCATCGAAAACGTAAGGGTTAAAGTCGTTCATGTGGGATATATCTTACCTCCTTCATCATTTTATAATTTTTCTGCTAATTTGTGCCTTTCGTATCTATCCTGATGTGTAGAATGTGAAAACAGCATACTTTGTTCTGACATCGAAATATATATACAGGGTGCAGCAAAATTAACCGTTGCAGAAGACAAGATAATATTTCGTTTTCAGGAAAATATAAACGTTTTATATAATTAGGGTATTTTCTCTTTGTGTTACGTTAAAATACACATATTTGAACTTCGGGTGTCATATGCAAGCAACATAGTGGTGTGTCAGGGAAGGGGTTTGCAGTGAAATATGCGTTATTTTGAAAAAAGCAAAAAAGTAGTACCAAAAATGGTAAAGAATAAGGTACTTGATATCAACCTTAGGGATGCCGGTTTGGGATCTCTATGAAAGATGTGCCTGCACTGCAATTTGAGCTTTATTTCGTGAAAATATGTTAAAAAGTTCGGAAGATATAGACCAAAACAGATTATAATACGCAACAATTAGTAACAATTCAATATGTACATATTGACATATGATATATTGTCAGAAGGTTGCCAACCAGCAGTTTTACGTGAAATAAAAAAAATATAAGAAAAGTGAATAACTGATTGGTAATTCGAAACAATTTTTGACAGAAGGTGCGCGTCATGTGATCTCATTGAAAAAGTAAGGGTTAAAGTCCTTCATGTTTTATATATCTTGCTTACTTCATCATTTTATAATTTTTCTGCTAATTTGTGCCTTTCGTATCTATCCTGATGTGTTGAATATAAAAACAGCATATTTTGTTCTGACATCGAAATATATATACAGGGTGCAGCAAAATTTACCGCTGCAGAAGACAAGGTAATATTTCGTTTTCTTGAAAATATAAACGTTTTCTATAATTAGGGTATTTTTTCTCTGTGTTACGTAAAATTACACATATTTGAACTTCGGGTGTCATATGCAAGCAACATAGTGGTGTGTCAGGGTATGGGTTTGCAGTGAAATATGCGTTATTTTGAAAAAAGCAAAAAAGTAGTACCAAACTTAGTAGAGAATAAGGTACTTGATATCAACCATAGGGATTCCGGCTTGCGTTGTCTATGATAGATGTGCCTGCACTGCAGTTTGAGCTTTATTTCGTGAAAATATGTTAAATAGTTCGGAAGATATTGACCAAAACAGATTTAAATACGCAACAATTAGTAACAATTCAATATGTACATATTGACATATGATATATTGTCAGAAGGTTGCTAACCGACAGTTTTACGTAAAATAAAAAAAATATAAGAAAAGTGAATAACTCAGTGGTAATTGGAATCAATTTTTGACCGAAGGTGCGCGTCATGTGATCTCATTGAAAAGGTAAGGTTTAAAGTCGTTCATGTATTATATATCTTGCTTACTTCATCATTTTATAATTTTTCTGCTAATTTGTGCCTTTCGTATCTATCCTGATACGAAGTGAAATATGCGTTTTTTTGAAAAAAAAAAAAACAAAAAATAGTACCAAACATGGTAGAGAATAAGGTACTTGATATCAACCATAGGGATCCCGGTTTGGGATCTCTATGAAAGATGTGCCTGCACTGCAGTTTGAGCTTTGATTCGTGAAAATATATTAAATAGTTCGGAAGATATAGACCAAAACAGATTATAATACACAACAATTCGTAACAATTCAATATGTAAGTATTGACATATGATATATTGTCAGAAGGTTGCCAACCAACAGTTTTACGTGAAATAAGAAAATTATAAGAAAAGTGAATAACTGAGTGGTAATTGGAATCAATTTTTGACAGAAGGTGTGCGTCACGTGTTCTCATCGAAAACGTAAGGGTTAAAGTTTTTCATGTATTATATATCTTGCTTACTTCATCATTTTATAATTTTTCTGCCAATTTGTGCCTTTCGTATCTATCCTGATGTGTTGAATATGAAAACAGCATATTTTGTTCTGACATCGAAATATATATACAGGGTGCAGCAAAATTAACCGTTGCAGAAGACAAGATAATATTTCGTTTTCAGGAAAATATAAACGTTTTCTATAATTAGGGTATTTTCTCATTGTGTTACGTAAAAATACACATATTTGAACTTCGGGTGTCATATGCAAGCAACATAGTGGTGTGTCAAGGAAGGGGTTTGCAGTGAAATATGCGTTATTTTGAAAAAAAAAACACAAAAGTAGTGCCAAAAATTGTAAAAAATAAGGTACTTGATTTCAACCTTAGGGATCCCGGTTTGGGATCTCTATGAAAGATGTGCCTGCTCTGCAGTTTGAGCTTTATTTCGTGAAAATATGTTAAATAGTTCGGAAGATATAGACCAAAACAGATTATAATACACAACAATTCGTAACAATTCAATATGTAAGTATTGACATATGATATAATGTCAGAAGGTTGCCAACCAACAGTTTTACGTGAAATAAGAAAATTATAAGAAAAGTGAATAACTGAGTGGTAATTGGAATCAATTTTTGACAGAAGGTGTGCGTCACGTGTTCTCATCGAAAACGTAAGGGTTAAAGTCGTTCATGTGGGATATATCTTACCTCCTTCATCATTTTATAATTTTTCTGCTAATTTGTGCCTTTCGTATCTATCCTGATGTGTAGAATGTGAAAACAGCATACTTTGTTCTGACATCGAAATATATATACAGGGTGCAGCAAAATTAACCGTTGCAGAAGACAAGATAATATTTCGTTTTCAGGAAAATATAAACGTTTTATATAATTAGGGTATTTTCTCTTTGTGTTACGTTAAAATACACATATTTGAACTTCGGGTGTCATATGCAAGCAACATAGTGGTGTGTCAGGGAAGGGGTTTGCAGTGAAATATGCGTTATTTTGAAAAAAGCAAAAAAGTAGTACCAAAAATGGTAAAGAATAAGGTACTTGATATCAACCTTAGGGATGCCGGTTTGGGATCTCTATGAAAGATGTGCCTGCACTGCAATTTGAGCTTTATTTCGTGAAAATATGTTAAAAAGTTCGGAAGATATAGACCAAAACAGATTATAATACGCAACAATTAGTAACAATTCAATATGTACATATTGACATATGATATATTGTCAGAAGGTTGCCAACCAGCAGTTTTACGTGAAATAAAAAAAATATAAGAAAAGTGAATAACTGATTGGTAATTCGAAACAATTTTTGACAGAAGGTGCGCGTCATGTGATCTCATTGAAAAGGTAAGGGTTAAAGTCCTTCATGTTTTATATATCTTGCTTACTTCATCATTTTATAATTTTTCTGCTAATTTGTGCCTTTCGTATCTATCCTGATGTGTTGAATATAAAAACAGCATATTTTGTTCTGACATCGAAATATATATACAGGGTGCAGCAAAATTTACCGCTGCAGAAGACAAGGTAATATTTCGTTTTCTTGAAAATATAAACGTTTTCTAGAATTAGGGTATTTTTTCTCTGTGTTACGTAAAATTACACATATTTGAACTTCGGGTGTCATATGCAAGCAACATAGTGGTGTGTCAGGGTATGGGTTTGCAGTGAAATATGCGTTATTTTGAAAAAAGCAAAAAAGTAGTACCAAACTTAGTAGAGAATAAGGTACTTGATATCAACCATAGGGATTCCGGCTTGCGTTGTCTATGATAGATGTGCCTGCACTGCAGTTTGAGCTTTATTTCGTGAAAATATGTTAAATAGTTCGGAAGATATTGACCAAAACAGATTTAAATACGCAACAATTAGTAACAATTCAATATGTACATATTGACATATGATATATTGTCAGAAGGTTGCTAACCGACAGTTTTACGTAAAATAAAAAAAATATAAGAAAAGTGAATAACTCAGTGGTAATTGGAATCAATTTTTGACCGAAGGTGCGCGTCATGTGATCTCATTGAAAAGGTAAGGTTTAAAGTCGTTCATGTATTATATATCTTGCTTACTTCATCATTTTATAATTTTTCTGCTAATTTGTGCCTTTCGTATCTATCCTGATGTGTTGAATATGAAAACAGCATATTTTGTTCAGACATCGAAATATATATACAGGGTGCAGCAAAATTTACCGCTGCAGAAGACAAGATAATATTTCGTTTTCAGGAAAATATAAACGTTTTCTATAATTAGGGTATTTTCTCTTTGCGTTACGTAAAAGTACACATATTTGAACTTCGGGTGTCATATGCAAGCAACAAGGTGGTGTGTCAGGAAAGGGATTTGCAGTTTTATTTTGAAAAAAACACAAAAGTAGTACCAAAAATGGTAAAGAATAAGGTACTTGATATCAACCATAGGGATCCCGGTTTGGGATCTCTATGAAAGATGTGCCTGCACTGCAGTTTGAGCTTTATTTCGTGAAAATATGTTAAATAGTTCGGAAGATATAGATCAAAACAGATTATAATACACAACAATTCGTAACAATTCAATATGTACATATTGACATATGATATATTGTCAGAAGGTTGCCAACCAACAGTTTTACGTGAAATAAGAAAATTATAAGAAAAGTGAATAACTGAGTGGTAATTGGAATCAATTTTTGACAGAAGGTGTGCGTCACGTGTTCTCATCGAAAAGGTAACGGTTAAAGTCGTTTATGTTGGATATATGTTACTACCTTCATCATTTTATAATTTTTCTGCTAATTTGTGCCTTTCGTATCTATCCTGATGTGTAGAATGTGAAAACAGCATATTTTGTTCTGACATTGAAATATATATACAGGGTGCAGCAAAATTAACCGTTGCAGAAGACAAGATAATATTTCGTTTTCAGGAAAATATAAACGTTTTCTATAATTAGCGTATTTTCTCTTTGCGTTACGTAAAAATACACATATTTGAACTTCGGGTGTCATATGCAAGCAACATAGTGGTGTGTCAGGGTAGGGGTTTCCAGTGAAATATGCGTTAATTTGGAAAAAGCAAAAAAGTAGTACCAAACATAGTAGAGAATAAGGTACTTGATATCAACCATAGGGATCCCGGTTTGGGACCTCTATGACAGATGTGCCTGCACTGCAATTTGAGCTTTATTTCGTGAAAATATGTTAAATAGTTATGAAGATATAAACCAAAACAGATTATAATACACAACAATTCGTAACAATTCAATATGTAACTATTGACATATGATATATTGTCAGAAGGTTGCCAACCAACAGTTTTACGTGAAATAAGAAAATTAGAAGAAAAGTGAATAACTCAGTGGTAATTGGAATCAATTTTTGACAGAAGATGTGCGTCACGTGTTCTCATCGAAAAGGTAAGGGTTAAAGTCGTTCTTGTAGGATATATCTTACTACCTTCATCATTTTATAATTTTTCTGCTAATTTGTGCCTTTCCTATCTACCCTGATGTGTAGAATGTGAAAAAAGCATATTTTGTTCTGACATCGAAATATATATATACAGGGTCCAGCAAAATTAACCGTTACATAAGGAGAGATAATATTTCGTTTTCAGGAAAATATAAACGTTTTCTATAATTAGGGTATTTTCTCTTTGTGTTACGTAAAAATACACATATTTGAACTTCGGGTGTCATATGCAAGCAACATAGTGGTGTGTCAGGGTAGGGGTTTGCAGTGAAATATGCGTTTTTTTGAAAAAAAAAAACAAAAAATAGTACCAAACATGGTAGAGAATAAGGTACTTGATATCAACCATAGGGATCGCGGTTTGGGATCTCTATGAAAGATGTGCCTGCACTGCAGTTTGAGCTTTGATTCGTGAAAATATATTAAATAGTTCGGAAGATATAGACCAAAACAGATTATAATACACAACAATTCGTAACAATTCAATATGTAAGTATTGACATATGATATATTGTCAGAAGGTTGCCAACCAACAGTTTTAGGTGAAATAAGAAAATTATAAGAAAAGTGAATAACTGAGTGGTAATTGGAATCAATTTTTGACAGAAGGTGTGCGTCACGTGTTCTCATCGAAAACGTAAGGGTTAAAGTTTTTCATGTATTATAAATCTTGCTTACTTCATCATTTTATAATTTTTCTGCCAATTTGTGCCTTTCGTATCTATCCTGATGTGTTGAATATGAAAACAGCATATTTTGTTCTGACATCGAAATATATATACAGGGTGCAGCAAAATTAACCGTTGCAGAAGACAAGATAATATTTCGTTTTCAGGAAAATATAAACGTTTTCTATAATTAGGGTATTTTCTCATTGTGTTACGTAAAAATACACATATTTGAACTTCGGGTGTCATATGCAAGCAACATAGTGGTGTGTCAAGGAAGGGGTTTGCAGTGAAATATGCGTTATTTTGAAAAAAAAAACACAAAAGTAGTGCCAAAAATTGTAAAAAATAAGGTACTTGATTTCAACCTTAGGGATGCCGGTTTGGGATCTCTATGAAAGATGTGCCTGCTCTGCAGTTTGAGCTTTATTTCGTGAAAATATATTAAATAGTTCGGAAGATATAGACCAAAACAGATTATAATACACAACAATTCGTAACAATTCAATATGTAAGTATTGACATATGATATAATGTCAGAAGGTTGCCAACCAACAGTTTTACGTGAAATAAGAAAATTATAAGAAAAGTGAATAACTGAGTGGTAATTGGAATCAATTTTTGACAGAAGGTGTGCGTCACGTGTTCTCATCGAAAACGTAAGGGTTAAAGTCGTTCATGTGGGATATATCTTACCTCCTTCATCATTTTATAATTTTTCTGCTAATTTGTGCCTTTCGTATCTATCCTGATGTGTAGAATGTGAAAACAGCATACTTTGTTCTGACATCGAAATATATATACAGGGTGCAGCAAAATTAACCGTTGCAGAAGACAAGATAATATTTCGTTTTCAGGAAAATATAAACGTTTTATATAATTAGGGTATTTTCTCTTTGTGTTACGTAAAAATACACATATTTGAACTTCGGGTGTCATATGCAAGCAACATAGTGGTGTGTCAGGGAAGGGGTTTGCAGTGAAATATGCGTTATTTTGAAAAAAGCAAAAAAGTAGTACCAAAAATGGTAAAGAATAAGGTACTTGATATCAACCTTAGGGATCCCGGTTTGGGTTCTCTATGAAAGATGTGCCTGCACTGCAATTTGAGCTTTATTTCGTGAAAATATGTTAAAAAGTTCGGAAGATATAGACCAAAACAGATTATAATACGCAACAATTAGTAACAATTCAATATGTACATTTTGACATATGATATATTGTCAGAAGGTTGCCAACCAGCAGTTTTACGTGAAATAAAAAAATATAAGAAAAGTGAATAACTGATTGGTAATTCGAAACAATTTTTGACAGAAGGTGTGCGTCACATGTTCTGATCGAAAATGTAAGGGTTAAAGTCGTTCATGTATTATATATCTTGCTTACTTCATCATTTTATAATTTTTCTGCTAATTTGTGCCTTTCGTATCTATCCTGATGTGTTGAATATAAAAACAGCATATTTTGTTCTGACATCGAAATATATATACAGGGTGCAGCAAAATTTACCGCTGCAGAAGACAAGGTAATATTTCGTTTTCTTGAAAATATAAACGTTTTCTATAATTAGGGTATTTTTTCTCTGTGTTACGTAAAAATACACATATTTGAACTTCGGGTGTCATATGCAAGCAACATAGTGGTGTGTCAGGGTATGGGTTTGCAGTGAAATATGCGTTATTTTGAAAAAAGCAAAAAAGTAGTACCAAACTTAGTAGAGAATAAGGTACTTGATATCAACCATAGGGATTCCGGCTTGCGTTGTCTATGATAGATGTGCCTGCACTGCAGTTTGAGCTTTATTTCGTGAAAATATGTTAAATAGTTCGGAAGATATAGACCAAAACAGATTTAAATACGCAACAATTAGTAACAATTCAATATGTACATATTGACATATGATATATTGTCAGAAGGTTGCTAACCGACAGTTTTACGTAAAATAAAAAAATATAAGAAAAGTGAATAACTCAGTGGTAATTGGAATCAATTTTTGACCGAAGGTGCGCGTCATGTGATCTCATTGAAATGGTAAGGTTTAAAGTCGTTCATGTATTATATATCTTGCTTACTTCATCATTTTATAATTTTTCTGCTAATTTGTGCCTTTCGTATCTATCCTGATGTGTTGAATATGTAAACAGCATATTTTGTTCTGACATCGAAATATATATACAGGGTGCAGCAAAATTAACCGCTGCAGAAGACAAGATAATATTTCGTTTTCAGGAAAATATAAAAGTTTTCTATAATTAGGGTATTTTCTCTTTGCGTTACGTAAAAGTACACATATTTGAACTTCGGGTGTCATATGCAAGCAACATAGTGGTGTGTCAGGAAAGGGATTTGCAGTTTTATTTTGAAAAAAAACACAAAAGTAGTACCAAAAATTGTAAAGAATAAGGTACTTGATATCAACCATAGGGATCCCGGTTTGGGATCTCTACGAAAGATGTGCCTGCACTGCAGTTTGAGCTTTATTTCGTGAAAATATGTTAAATAGTTATGAAGATATAGATCAAAACAGATTATAACACACAACAATTCGTAACAATTCAATATGTACATATTGACATATGATATATTGTCAGAAGGTTGCCAACCAACAGTTTTACGTGAAATAAGAAAATTATAAGAAAAGTGAATAACTGAGTGGTAATTGGAATCAATTTTTGACAGAAGGTGTGCGTCACATGTTCTGATCGAAAATGTAAGGGTTAAAGTCGTTCATGTTGGATATATGTTACTACCTTCATCATTTTAGAATTTTTCTGCTAATTTGTGCCTTTCGTATCTATCCTGATGTGTAGAATGTGAAAACAGCATATTTTGTTCTGACATCGAAATATATATACAGGGTGCAGCAAAATTAACCGTTGCAGAAGACAAAATAATATTTCGTTTTCAGGAAAATATAAACGTTTTCTATAATTAGGGTATTTTTTCTCTGTGTTACGTAAAATTACACATATTTGAACTTCGGGTGTCATATGCAAGCAACATAGTGGTGTGTCAGGGTATGGGTTTGCAGTGAAATATGCGTTATTTTGAAAAAAGCAAAAAAGTAGTACCAAACTTAGTAGAGAATAAGGTACTTGATATCAACCATAGGGATTCCGGCTTGCGTTGTCTATGATAGATGTGCCTGCACTGCAGTTTGAGCTTTATTTCGTGAAAATATGTTAAATAGTTCGGAAGATATTGACCAAAACAGATTTAAATACGCAACAATTAGTAACAATTCAATATGTACATATTGACATATGATATATTGTCAGAAGGTTGCTAACCGACAGTTTTACGTAAAATAAAAAAAATATAAGAAAAGTGAATAACTCAGTGGTAATTGGAATCAATTTTTGACCGAAGGTGCGCGTCATGTGATCTCATTGAAAAGGTAAGGTTTAAAGTCGTTCATGTATTATATATCTTGCTTACTTCATCATTTTATAATTTTTCTGCTAATTTGTGCCTTTCGTATCTATCCTGATGTGTTGAATATGAAAACAGCATATTTTGTTCAGACATCGAAATATATATACAGGGTGCAGCAAAATTTACCGCTGCAGAAGACAAGATAATATTTCGTTTTCAGGAAAATATAAACGTTTTCTATAATTAGGGTATTTTCTCTTTGCGTTACGTAAAAGTACACATATTTGAACTTCGGGTGTCATATGCAAGCAACAAGGTGGTGTGTCAGGAAAGGGATTTGCAGTTTTATTTTGAAAAAAACACAAAAGTAGTACCAAAAATGGTAAAGAATAAGGTACTTGATATCAACCATAGGGATCCCGGTTTGGGATCTCTATGAAAGATGTGCCTGCACTGCAGTTTGAGCTTTATTTCGTGAAAATATGTTAAATAGTTCGGAAGATATAGATCAAAACAGATTATAATACACAACAATTCGTAACAATTCAATATGTACATATTGACATATGATATATTGTCAGAAGGTTGCCAACCAACAGTTTTACGTGAAATAAGAAAATTATAAGAAAAGTGAATAACTGAGTGGTAATTGGAATCAATTTTTGACAGAAGGTGTGCGTCACGTGTTCTCATCGAAAAGGTAACGGTTAAAGTCGTTTATGTTGGATATATGTTACTACCTTCATCATTTTATAATTTTTCTGCTAATTTGTGCCTTTCGTATCTATCCTGATGTGTAGAATGTGAAAACAGCATATTTTGTTCTGACATTGAAATATATATACAGGGTGCAGCAAAATTAACCGTTGCAGAAGACAAGATAATATTTCGTTTTCAGGAAAATATAAACGTTTTCTATAATTAGCGTATTTTCTCTTTGCGTTACGTAAAAATACACATATTTGAACTTCGGGTGTCATATGCAAGCAACATAGTGGTGTGTCAGGGTAGGGGTTTCCAGTGAAATATGCGTTAATTTGGAAAAAGCAAAAAAGTAGTACCAAACATAGTAGAGAATAAGGTACTTGATATCAACCATAGGGATCCCGGTTTGGGACCTCTATGACAGATGTGCCTGCACTGCAATTTGAGCTTTATTTCGTGAAAATATGTTAAATAGTTATGAAGATATAAACCAAAACAGATTATAATACACAACAATTCGTAACAATTCAATATGTAACTATTGACATATGATATATTGTCAGAAGGTTGCCAACCAACAGTTTTACGTGAAATAAGAAAATTAGAAGAAAAGTGAATAACTCAGTGGTAATTGGAATCAATTTTTGACAGAAGATGTGCGTCACGTGTTCTCATCGAAAAGGTAAGGGTTAAAGTCGTTCTTGTAGGATATATCTTACTACCTTCATCATTTTATAATTTTTCTGCTAATTTGTGCCTTTCCTATCTACCCTGATGTGTAGAATGTGAAAAAAGCATATTTTGTTCTGACATCGAAATATATATATACAGGGTCCAGCAAAATTAACCGTTACATAAGGAGAGATAATATTTCGTTTTCAGGAAAATATAAACGTTTTCTATAATTAGGGTATTTTCTCTTTGTGTTACGTAAAAATACACATATTTGAACTTCGGGTGTCATATGCAAGCAACATAGTGGTGTGTCAGGGTAGGGGTTTGCAGTGAAATATGCGTTTTTTTGAAAAAAAAAAAAACAAAAAATAGTACCAAACATGGTAGAGAATAAGGTACTTGATATCAACCATAGGGATCGCGGTTTGGGATCTCTATGAAAGATGTGCCTGCACTGCAGTTTGAGCTTTGATTCGTGAAAATATATTAAATAGTTCGGAAGATATAGACCAAAACAGATTATAATACACAACAATTCGTAACAATTCAATATGTAAGTATTGACATATGATATATTGTCAGAAGGTTGCCAACCAACAGTTTTACGTGAAATAAGAAAATTATAAGAAAAGTGAATAACTGAGTGGTAATTGGAATCAATTTTTGACAGAAGGTGTGCGTCACGTGTTCTCATCGAAAACGTAAGGGTTAAAGTTTTTCATGTATTATATATCTTGCTTACTTCATCATTTTATAATTTTTCTGCCAATTTGTGCCTTTCGTATCTATCCTGATGTGTTGAATATGAAAACAGCATATTTTGTTCTGACATCGAAATATATATACAGGGTGCAGCAAAATTAACCGTTGCAGAAGACAAGATAATATTTCGTTTTCAGGAAAATATAAACGTTTTCTACAATTAGGGTATTTTCTCATTGTGTTACGTAAAAATACACATATTTGAACTTCGGGTGTCATATGCAAGCAACATAGTGGTGTGTCAAGGAAGGGGTTTGCAGTGAAATATGCGTTATTTTGAAAAAAAAAACACAAAAGTAGTGCCAAAAATTGTAAAAAATAAGGTACTTGATTTCAACCTTAGGGATGCCGGTTTGGGATCTCTATGAAAGATGTGCCTGCTCTGCAGTTTGAGCTTTATTTCGTGAAAATATGTTAAATAGTTCGGAAGATATAGACCAAAACAGATTATAATACACAACAATTCGTAACAATTCAATATGTAAGTATTGACATATGATATAATGTCAGAAGGTTGCCAACCAACAGTTTTACGTGAAATAAGAAAATTATAAGAAAAGTGAATAACTGAGTGGTAATTGGAATCAATTTTTGACAGAAGGTGTGCGTCACGTGTTCTCATCGAAAACGTAAGGGTTAAAGTCGTTCATGTGGGATATATCTTACCTCCTTCATCATTTTATAATTTTTCTGCTAATTTGTGCCTTTCGTATCTATCCTGATGTGTAGAATGTGAAAACAGCATACTTTGTTCTGACATCGAAATATATATACAGGGTGCAGCAAAATTAACCGTTGCAGAAGACAAGATAATATTTCGTTTTCAGGAAAATATAAACGTTTTATATAATTAGGGTATTTTCTCTTTGTGTTACGTAAAAATACACATATTTGAACTTCGGGTGTCATATGCAAGCAACATAGTGGTGTGTCAGGGAAGGGGTTTGCAGTGAAATATGCGTTATTTTGAAAAAAGCAAAAAAGTAGTACCAAAAATGGTAAAGAATAAGGTACTTGATATCAACCTTAGGGATCCCGGTTTGGGTTCTCTATGAAAGATGTGCCTGCACTGCAATTTGAGCTTTATTTCGTGAAAATATGTTAAAAAGTTCGGAAGATATAGACCAAAACAGATTATAATACGCAACAATTAGTAACAATTCAATATGTACATATTGACATATGATATATTGTCAGAAGGTTGCCAACCAGCAGTTTTACGTGAAATAAAAAAACATAAGAAAAGTGAATAACTGATTGGTAATTCGAAACAATTTTTGACAGAAGGTGTGCGTCACATGTTCTGATCGAAAATGTAAGGGTTAAAGTCGTTCATGTATTATATATCTTGCTTACTTCATCATTTTATAATTTTTCTGCTAATTTGTGCCTTTCGTATCTATCCTGATGTGTTGAATATAAAAACAGCATATTTTGTTCTGACATCGAAATATATATACAGGGTGCAGCAAAATTTACCGCTGCAGAAGACAAGGTAATATTTCGTTTTCTTGAAAATATAAACGTTTTCTATAATTAGGGTATTTTTTCTCTGTGTTACGTAAAAATACACATATTTGAACTTCGGGTGTCATATGCAAGCAACATAGTGGTGTGTCAGGGTATGGGTTTGCAGTGAAATATGCGTTATTTTGAAAAAAGCAAAAAAGTAGTACCAAACTTAGTAGAGAATAAGGTACTTGATATCAACCATAGGGATTCCGGCTTGCGTTGTCTATGATAGATGTGCCTGCACTGCAGTTTGAGCTTTATTTCGTGAAAATATGTTAAATAGTTCGGAAGATATAGACCAAAACAGATTTAAATACGCAACAATTAGTAACAATTCAATATGTACATATTGACATATGATATATTGTCAGAAGGTTGCTAACCGACAGTTTTACGTAAAATAAAAAAATATAAGAAAAGTGAATAACTCAGTGGTAATTGGAATCAATTTTTGACCGAAGGTGCGCGTCATGTGATCTCATTGAAATGGTAAGGTTTAAAGTCGTTCATGTATTATATATCTTGCTTACTTCATCATTTTATAATTTTTCTGCTAATTTGTGCCTTTCGTATCAATCCTGATGTGTTGAATATGTAAACAGCATATTTTGTTCTGACATCGAAATATATATACAGGGTGCAGCAAAATTAACCGCTGCAGAAGACAAGATAATATTTCGTTTTCAGGAAAATATAAAAGTTTTCTATAATTAGGGTATTTTCTCTTTGCGTTACGTAAAAGTACACATATTTGAACTTCGGGTGTCATATGCAAGCAACATAGTGGTGTGTCAGGAAAGGGATTTGCAGTTTTATTTTGAAAAAAAACACAAAAGTAGTACCAAAAATTGTAAAGAATAAGGTACTTGATATCAACCATAGGGATCCCGGTTTGGGATCTCTATGAAAGATGTGCCTGCACTGCAGTTTGAGCTTTATTTCGTGAAAATATGTTAAATAGTTATGAAGATATAGATCAAAACAGATTATAACACACAACAATTCGTAACAATTCAATATGTACATATTGACATATGATATATTGTCAGAAGGTTGCCAACCAACAGTTTTACGTGAAATAAGAAAATTATAAGAAAAGTGAATAACTGAGTGGTAATTGGAATCAATTTTTGACAGAAGGTGTGCGTCACATGTTCTGATCGAAAATGTAAGGGTTAAAGTCGTTCATGTTGGATATATGTTACTACCTTCATCATTTTAGAATTTTTCTGCTAATTTGTGCCTTTCGTATCTATCCTGATGTGTAGAATGTGAAAACAGCATATTTTGTTCTGACATCGAAATATATATACAGGGTGCAGCAAAATTAACCGTTGCAGAAGACAAAATAATATTTCGTTTTCAGGAAAATATAAACGTTTTCTATAATTAGCGTATTTTCTCTTTGTGTTACGTAAAAATACACATATTTGAACTTCGGGTGTCATATGCAAGCAACATAGTGGTGTGTCAGGGAAGGGGTTTGCAGTGAAAAATGCGTTATTTTGAAAAATGCAAAAAAGTAGTACCAAACATAGTAGAGAATAAGGTACTAGATATCAACCATAATGATCCCGGTTTGGGACCTCTATGATAGATGTACCTGCACAGCAGTTTGAGCTTTATTTTGTGAAAATATGTTAAATAGTTATGAAGATATAAACCAAAACAGATTATAATACACAACAATTCGTAACAATTCAATATGTAAGTATTGACATATGATATATTGTCAGAAGGTTGCCAACCAACAGTTTTACGTGAAATAAGAAAATTATAAGAAAAGTGAATAACTGAGTGGTAATTGGAATCAATTTCTGACAGAAGGTGTGCGTCACGTGTTCTCATCGAAAAGGTAAGGGTTAAAGTCGTTCTTGTAGGATATATCTTACTAAATTCATCATTTTATAATTTTTCTGCTAATTTGTGCCTTTCCTATCTACCCTGATGTGTAGAATGTGAAAAAAGCATATTTTGTTCTGACGTCGAAATATATATATATACAGGGTCCAGCAAAATTAACCGTTACATAAGGCAAGATAATATTTCGTTTTCAGGAAAATATAAACGTTTTCTATAATTAGGGTATTTTCTCATTGTGTTACGTAAAAATACACATATTTGAACTTCGGGTGTCATATGCAAGCAACATAGTGGTGTGTCAGGGAAGGGGTGTGCAGTGAAATATACGTTATTTTGAAAAAAACACAAAAGTAGTACCAAAAATGGTAAAGAATAAGGTACTTGATATCAACCATAGGGATCCCGGTTTGGGATCTCTATGAAAGATGTGCCTGCACTGCAGTTTGAGCTTTATTTCGTGAAAATATGTTAAATAGTTCGGAAGATATAGACCAAAACAGATTATAATACGCAACAATTAGTAACAATTCAATATGTAGATTCTGACATATGATATATTGTCAGAAGGTTGCTAACCGACAGTTTTACGTAAAATAAAAAAATACAAGAGAAGTGAATAACTCAGTGGTAATTAGAATCAATTTTTGACCGAAGGTGCGCGTCATGTGATCTCATTGAAAAGGTAAGGTTTAAAGTCGTTCATGTATTATATATCTTGCTTACTTCATCATTTTATAATTTTTCTGCTAATTTGTGCCTTTCGTATCTATCCTGATGTGTTGAATATGAAAACAGCATATTTTGTTCTGACATCGAAATATATATACAGGGTGCAGCAAAATTAACCGCTGCAGAAGACAAATAATATTTCGTTTTCAGGAAAATATAAACGTTTTCTATAATTAGGGTATTTTCTCTTTGCGTTACGTAAAAGTACACATATTTGAACTTCGGGTGTCATATGCAAGCAACATAGTGGTGTGTCAGGAAAGGGATTTGCAGTTTTATTTTGAAAAAAACACAAAAGTAGTACCAAAAATGGTAAAGAATAAGGTACTTGATATCAACCATAGGGATCCCGGTTTGGGATCTCTATGAAAGATGTGCCTGCACTGCAGTTTGAGCTTTATTTCGTGAAAATATGTTAAATAGTTCGGAAGATATAGATCAAAACAGATTATAATACACAACAATTCGTAACAATTCAATATGTACATATTGACATATGATATATTGTCAGAAGGTTGCCAACCAACAGTTTTACGTGAAATAAGAAAATTATAAGAAAAGTGAATAACTGAGTGGTATTTGGAATCAATTTTTGACAGAAGGTGTTCGTCACGTGTTCTCATCGAAAAGGTAAAGGTTAAAGTCGTTCATGTTGGATATATGTTACTACCTTCATCATTTTAGAATTTTTCTGCTAATTTGTGCCTTTCGTATCTATCCTGATGTGTAGAATGTGAAAACAGCATATTTTGTTCTGACATCGAAATATATATACAGGGTGCAGCAAAATTAACCGTTGCAGAAGACAAGATAATATTTCGTTTTCAGGAAAATATAAACGTTTTCTATAATTAGCGTATTTTCTCTTTGCGTTACGTAAAAATACACATATTTGAACTTCGGGTGTCATATGCAAGCAACATAGTGGTGTGTCAGGGTAGGGGTTTCCAGTGAAATATGCGTTATTTTAAAAAAAGCAAAAAAGTAGTACCAAACATAGTAGAGAATAAGGTACTTGATATCAACCATGGGGATCCCGGTTTGGGACCTCTATGACAGATGTGCCTGCACTGCAGTTTGAGCTTTATTTCGTGAAAATATGTTAAATAGTTATGAAGATATAAACCAAAACAGATTATAATACACAACAATTCGTAACAATTCAATATGTAACTATTGACATATGATATATTGTCAGAAGGTTGCCAACCAACAGTTTTACGTGAAATAAGAAAATTAGAAGAAAAGTGAATAACTGAGTGGTAATTGGAATCAATTTTTGACAGAAGATGTGCGTCACGTGTTCTCATCGAAAAGGTAAGGGTTAAAGTCGTTCTTGTAGGATATATCTTACTACCTTCATCATTTTATAATTTTTCTGCTAATTTGTGACTTTCCTATCTACCCTGATGTGTAGAATGTGAAAAAAGCATATTTTGTTCTGACATCGAAATATATATATACAGGGTCCAGCAAAATTAACCGTTACATAAGGCAAGATAATATTTCGTTTTCAGGAAAATATAAACGTTTTCTATAATTAGGGCATTTTCTCTTTGTGTTACGTAAAAATACACATATTTGAACTTCGGGTGTCATATGCAAGCAACATAGTGGTGTGTCAGGGTAGGGGTTTGCAGTGAAATATGCGTTTTTTTGAAAAAAAAAACAAACAAAAAATAGTACCAAACATGGTAGAGAATAAGGTACTTGATATCAACCATAGGGATCCCGGTTTGGGATCTCTATGAAAGATGTGCCTGCACTGCAGTTTGAGCTTTGATTCGTGAAAATATATTAAATAGTTCGGAAGATATAGACCAAAACAGATTATAATACACAACAATTCGTAACAATTCAATATGTAAGTATTGACATATGATATATTGTCAGAAGGTTGCCAACCAACAGTTTTACGTGAAATAAGAAAATTATAAGAAAAGTGAATAACTGAGTGGTAATTGGAATCAATTTTTGACAGAAGGTGTGCGTCACGTGTTCTCATCGAAAACGTAAGGGTTAAAGTTTTTCATGTATTATATATATTGCTTACTTCATCATTTTATAATTTTTCTGCTAATTTGTGCCTTTCGTATCTATCCTGATGTGTTGAATATGAAAACAGCATATTTTGTTCTGACATCGAAATATATATACAGGGTGCAGCAAAATTAACCGTTGCAGAAGACAAGATAATATTTCGTTTTCAGGAAAATATAAACGTTTTCTATAATTAGGGTATTTTCTCATTGTGTTACGTAAAAATACACATATTTGAACTTCGGGTGTCATATGCAAGCAACATAGTGGTGTGTCAGGGAAGGGGTTTGCAGTGAAATATGCGTTATTTTGAAAAAAAAAAACACAAAAGTAGTGCCAAAAATTGTAAAAAATAAGGTACTTGATTTCAACCTTAGGGATGCCGGTTTGGGATCTCTATGAAAGATGTGCCTGCTCTGCAGTTTGAGCTTTATTTCGTGAAAATATGTTAAACAGTTCGGAAGATATAGACCAAAACAGATTATAATACACAACAATTCGTAACAATTCAATATGTACATATTGACATATGATATAATGTCAGAAGGTTGCCAACCAACAGTTTTACGTGAAATAAGAAAATTATAAGAAAAGTGAATAACTGAGTGGTAATTGGAATCAATTTTTGACAGAAGGTGTGCGTCACGTGTTCTCATCGAAAACGTAAGGGTTAAACTCGTTCATGTGGGATATATCTTACCTCCTTCATCATTTTATAATTTTTCTGCTAATTTGTGCCTTTCGTATCTATCCTGATGTGTAGAATGTGAAAACAGCTTACTTTGTTCTGACATCGAAATATATATACAGGGTGCAGCAAAATTAACCGTTGCAGAAGACAAGATAATATTTCGTTTTCAGGAAAATATAAACGTTTTATATAATTAGGGTATTTTCTCTTTGTGTTACGTAAAAATACACATATTTGAACTTCGGGTGTCATATGCAAGCAACATAGTGGTGTGTCAGGGAAGGGGTTTGCAGTGAAATATGCGTTATTTTGAAAAAAACACAAAAGTAGTACCAAAAATGGTAAAGAATAAGGTACTTGATATCAACCTTAGGGATCCCGGTTTGGGATCTCTATGAAAGATGTGCCTGCACTGCAATTTGAGCTTTTTTTCGTGAAAATATGTTAAAAAGTTCGGAAGATATAGACCAAAACAGATTATAATACGCAACAATTAGTAACAATTCAATATGTACATATTGACGTATGATATATTGTCAGAAGGTTGCCAACCAACAGTTTTACGTGAAATAAAAAAAAATATAAGAAAAGTGAATAACTGATTGGTAATTCGAAACAATTTTTGACAGAAGGTGCGCGTCATGTGATCTCATTGAAAAGGTAAGGGTTAAAGTCCTTCATGTTTTATATATCTTGCTTACTTCATCATTTTATAATTTTTCTGCTAATTTGTGCCTTTCGTATCTATCCTGATGTGTTGAATATAAAAACAGCATATTTTGTTCTGACATCGAAATATATATACAGGGTGCAGCAAAATTTACCGCTGCAGAAGACAAGGTAATATTTCGTTTTCTTGAAAATATAAACGTTTTCTATAATTAGCGTATTTTCTCTTTGTGTTACGTAAAAATACACATATTTGAACTTCGGGTGTCATATGCAAGCAACATAGTGGTGTGTCAGGGTATGGGTTTGCAGTGAAATATGCTTTATTTTGAAAAAAGCAAAAAAGTAGTACCAAACTTAGTAGAGAATAAGGTACTTGATATCAACCATAGGGATTCCGGCTTACGTTGTCTATGATAGATGTGCCTGCACTGCAGTTTGAGCTTTATTTCGTGAAAATATGTTAAATAGTTCGGAAGATATAGACCAAAACAGATTTAAATACGCAACAATTAGTAACAATTCAATATGTACATATTGACATAGTATATATTGTCAGAAGGTTGCTAACCGACAGTTTTACGTAAAATAAAAAAATATAAGAAAAGTGAATAACTCAGTGGTAATTGGAATCAATTTTTGACCGAAGGTGCGCGTCATGTGATCTCATTGAAAAGGTAAGGTTTAAAGTCGTTCATGTATTATATATCTTGCTTACTTCATCATTTTATAATTTTTCTGCTAATTTGTGCCTTTCGTATCTATCCTGATGTGTTGAATATGAAAACAGCATATTTTGTTCTGACATCGAAATATATATACAGGGTGCATCAAAATTAACCGCTGCAGAAGACAAGATAATATTTCGTTTTCAGGAAAATATAAACGTTTTCTATAATTAGCGTATTTTCTCTTTGTGTTACGTAAAAATACACATATTTGAACTTCGGGTGTCATATGCAAGCAACATAGTGGTGTGTCAGGGTAGGGGTTTGCAGTGAAATATGCGTTATTTTGAAAAAAGCAAAAAAGTAGTACCAAACATAGTAGAGAATAAAGTACTAGATATCAACCATAGGGATCCCGGTTTGGGACCTCTATGATAGATGTGCCTGCACAGCAGTTTGAGCTTTATTTTGTGAAAATATGTTAAATAGTTATGAAGATATAAACCAAAACAGATTATAATACACAACAATTCGTAACAATTCAATATGTAAGTATTGACATATGATATATTGTCAGAAGGTTGCCAACCAACAGTTTTACGTGAAATAAGAAAATTATAAGAAAAGTGAATAACTGAGTGGTAATTGGAATCAATTTTTGACAGAAGGTGTGCGTCACGTGTTCTCATCGAAAAGGTAAGGGTTAAAGTCGTTCTTGTAGGATATATCTTACTACCTTCATCATTTTATAATTTTTCTGCTAATTTGTGCCTTTCCTATCTATCCTCATGTGTAGAATGTGAAAAAAGCATATTTTGTTCTGACATCGAAATATATATATACAGGGTCCAGCAAAATTAACCGTTACATAAGGCAAGATAATATTTCGTTTTCAGGAAAATATAAACGTTTTCTATAATTAGGGTATTTTCCCTTTGTGTTACGTAAAAATACACATATTTGAACTTCGGGTGTCATATGCAAGCAACATAGTGGTGTGTCAGGGTAGGGGTTTGCAGTGAAATATGCGTTTTTTTGAAAAAAAACAAACAAAAAATAGTACAAAACATGGTAGAGAGTAAGGTACTTGATATCAACCATAGGGATCCCGGTTTGGGACCTCTATGAAAGATGTGCCTGCACTGCAGTTTGAGCTTTATTTCGTGAAAATATATTAAATAGTTCGGAAGATATAGACCAAAACAGATTATAATACACAACAATTCGTAACAATTCAATATGTAAGTATTTTCATATGATATATTGTCAGAAGGTTGCCAACCAACAGTTTTACGTGAAATAAGAAAATTATAAGAAAAGTGAATAACTGAGTGGTAATTGGAATCAATTTTTGACAGAAGGTGTGCGTCACGTGTTCTCATCGAAAACGTAAGGGTTAAAGTTTTTCATGTATTATATATCTTGCTTACTTCATCATTTTATAATTTTTCTGCTAATTTGTGCCTTTCGTATCTATCCTCATGTGTTGAATATAAAAACAGCATATTTTGTTCTGACATCGAAATATATATACAGGGTGCAGCAAAATTTACCGCTGCAGAAGACAAGGTAATATTTCGTTTTCTTGAAAATATAAACGTTTTCTATAATTAGGGTATTTTTTCTCTGTGTTACGTAAAAATACACATATTTGAACTTCGGGTGTCATATGCAAGCAACATAGTGGTGTGTCAGGGTATGGGTTTGCAGTGAAATATGCGTTATTTTGAAAAAAGGAAAAAAGTAGTACCAAACTTAGTAGAGAATAAGGTACTTGATATCAACCATAGGGATTCCGGCTTGCGTTGTCTATGATAGATGTGCCTGCACTGCAGTTTGAGCTTTATTTCGTGAAAATATGTTAAATAGTTCGGAAGATATAGACCAAAACAGATTTAAATACGCAACAATTAGTAACAATTCAATATGTACATATTGACATATGATATATTGTCAGAAGGTTGCTAACCGACAGTTTTACGTAAAATAAAAAAATATAAGAAAAGTGAATAACTCAGTGGTAATTGGAATCAATTTTTGACCGAAGGTGCGCGTCATGTGATCTCATTGAAAAGGTAAGGTTTAAAGTCGTTCATGTATTATATATCTTGCTTACTTCATCATTTTATAATTTTTCTGCTAATTTGTGCCTTTCGTATCTATCCTGATGTGTTGAATATGAAAACAGCATATTTTGTTCTGACATCGAAATATATATACAGGGTGCAGCAAAATTAACCGCTGCAGAAGACAAGATAATATTTCGTTTTCAGGAAAATATAAAAGTTTTCTATAATTAGGGTATTTTCTCTTTGCGTTACGTAAAAGTACACATATTTGAACTTCGGGTGTCATATGCAAGCAACATAGTGGTGTGTCAGGAAAGGGATTTGCAGTTTTATTTTGAAAAAAACACAAAAGTAGTACCAAAAATTGTAAAGAATAAGGTACTTGATATCAACCATAGGGATCCCGGTTTGGGATCTCTATGAAAGATGTGCCTGCACTGCAGTTTGAGCTTTATTTCGTGAAAATATGTTAAATAGTTATGAAGATATAGATCAAAACAGATTATAACACACAACAATTCGTAACAATTCAATATGTACATATTGACATATGATATATTGTCAGAAGGTTGCCAACCAACAGTTTTACGTGAAATAAGAAAATTATAAGAAAAGTGAATAACTGAGTGGTAATTGGAATCAATTTTTGACAGAAGGTGTGCGTCACATGTTCTGATCGAAAATGTAAGGGTTAAAGTCGTTCATGTTGGATATATGTTACTACCTTCATCATTTTAGAATTTTTCTGCTAATTTGTGCCTTTCGTATCTATCCTGATGTGTAGAATGTGAAAACAGCATATTTTGTTCTGACATCGAAATATATATACAGGGTGCAGCAAAATTAACCGTTGCAGAAGACAAGATAATATTTCGTTTTCAGGAAAATATAAACGTTTTCTATAATTAGCGTATTTTCTCTTTGTGTTACGTAAAAATACACATATTTGAACTTCGGGTGTCATATGCAAGCAACATAGTGGTGTGTCAGGGAAGGGGTTTGCAGTGAAAAATGCGTTATTTTGAAAAATGCAAAAAAGTAGTACCAAACATAGTAGAGAATAAGGTACTAGATATCAACCATAGGGATCCCGGTTTGGGACCTCTATGATAGATGTACCTGCACAGCAGTTTGAGCTTTATTTTGTGAAAATATGTTAAATAGTTATGAAGATATAAACCAAAACAGATTATAATACACAACAATTCGTAACAATTCAATATGTAAGTATTGACATATGATATATTGTCAGAAGGTTGCCAACCAACAGTTTTACGTGAAATAAGAAAATTATAAGAAAAGTGAATAACTCAGTGGTAATTGGAATCAATTTTTGACAGAAGGTGTGCGTCACGTGTTCTCATCGAAAAGGTAAGGGTTAAAGTCGTTCTTGTAGGATATATCTTACTAAATTCATCATTTTATAATTTTTCTGCTAATTTGTGCCTTTCCTATCTACCCTGATGTGTAGAATGTGAAAAAAGCATATTTTGTTCTGACATCGAAATATATATATACAGGGTCCAGCAAAATTAACCGTTACATAAGGCAAGATAATATTTCGTTTTCAGGAAAATATAAACGTTTTCTATAATTAGGGTATTTTCTCATTGTGTTACGTAAAAATACACATATTTGAACTTCGGGTGTCATATGCAAGCAACATAGTGGTGTGTCAGGGAAGGGGTGTGCAGTGAAATATACGTTATTTTGAAAAAAAACACAAAAGTAGTACCAAAAATGGTAAAGAATAAGGTACTTGATATCAACCTTAGGGATCCCGGTTTGGGATCTCTATGAAAGATGTGCCTGCACTGCAGTTTGACCTTTATTTCGTGAAAATATGTTAAATAGTTCGGAAGATATAGATCAAAACAGATTATAATACACAACAATTAGTAACAATTCAATATGTAGATATTGACATATGATATATTGTCAGAAGGTTGCTAACCGACAGTTTTACGTAAAATAAAAAAATACAAGAGAAGTGAATAACTCAGTGGTAATTAGAATCAATTTTTGACCGAAGGTGCGCGTCATGTGATCTCATTGAAAAGGTAAGGTTTAAAGTCGTTCATGTATTATATATCTTGCTTACTTCATCATTTTATAATTTTTCTGCTAATTTGTGCCTTTCGTATCTATCCTGATGTGTTGAATATGAAAACAGCATATTTTGTTCTGACATCGAAATATATATACAGGGTGCAGCAAAATTAACCGCTGCAGAAGACAAGATAATATTTCGTTTTCAGGAAAATATAAACGTTTTCTATAATTAGGGTATTTTCTCTTTGCGTTACGTAAAAGTACACATATTTGAACTTCGGGTGTCATATGCAAGCAACATAGTGGTGTGTCAGGAAAGGGATTTGCAGTTTTATTTTGAAAAAAACACAAAAGTAGTACCAAAAATGGTAAAGAATAAGGTACTTGATATCAACCATAGGGATCCCGGTTTGGGATCTCTATGAAAGATGTGCCTGCACTGCAGTTTGAGCTTTATTTCGTGAAAATATGTTAAATAGTTCGGAAGATATAAACCAAAACAGATTATAATACACAACAATTCGTAACAATTCAATATGTAACTATTGACATATGATATATTGTCAGAAGGTTGCCAACCAACAGTTTTACGTGAAATAAGAAAATTAGAAGAAAAGTGAATAACTCAGTGGTAATTGGAATCAATTTTTGACAGAAGATGTGCGTCACGTGTTCTCATCGAAAAGGTAAGGGTTAAAGTCGTTCTTGTAGGATATATCTTACTACCTTCATCATTTTATAATTTTTCTGCTAATTTGTGACTTTCCTATCTACCCTGATGTGTAGAATGTGAAAAAAGCATATTTTGTTCTGACATCGAAATATATATATACAGGGTCCAGCAAAATTAACCGTTACATAAGGCAAGATAATATTTCGTTTTCAGGAAAATATAAACGTTTTCTATAATTAGGGCATTTTCTCTTTGTGTTACGTAAAAATACACATATTTGAACTTCGTGTGTCATATGCAAGCAACATAGTGGTGTGTCAGGGTAGGGGTTTGCAGTGAAATATGCGTTTTTTTGAAAAAAAAAACAAACAAAAAATAGTACCAAACATGGTAGAGAATAAGGTACTTGATATCAACCATAGGGATCCCGGTTTGGGATCTCTATGAAAGATGTGCCTGCACTGCAGTTTGAGCTTTGATTCGTGAAAATATGTTAAATAGTTCGGAAGATATATACCAAAACAGATTATAATACACAACAATTCGTAACAATTCAATATGTAAGTATTGACATATGATATAATGTCAGAAGGTTGCCAACCAACAGTTTTACGTGAAATAAGAAAATTATAAGAAAAGTGAATAACTGAGTGGTAATTGGAATCAATTTTTGACAGAAGGTGTGCGTCACGTGTTCTCATCGAAAACGTAAGGGTTAAACTCGTTCATGTGGGATATATCTTACCTCCTTCATCATTTTATAATTTTTCTGCTAATTTGTGCCTTTCGTATCTATCCTGATGTGTAGAATGTGAAAACAGCATATTTTGTTCTGACATCGAAATATATATACAGGGTGCAGCAAAATTAACCGTTGCAGATGTAACGTAGCCTGAGTGAAGTTAAGTTTCGTCACAAAGACTAACGCCATTGGACATGTACTGTTTAAGTACATACACATAATTTATTTGAAATATGATGAATAAAACATTTAATTCTGAGTCTCTATACTCCAAATATGAAATAATGTAATTTCAAAATTAGTAATGAAAATCAAGGACTTTTAATTGACTGAACTTTTAATCAAGAATATAACAAAATATTAGGTTTTACATCAAAAACAACTAATTTATGGAATAATCATGAGACTAAGTATTTTTTTGAAGAAAAATTTCAACACTTACCAACATTGTCTGGCTCTAGAAACTATTACTTCCATAGCGAATTTTATTTCTTTTGCAATGCATTTAACGTTATCATTCCAAGAAACTAAACATGGAACACTAGACCCACTTCAAAAACTATTAATTGGGTGTTATACACACTCGTATATGTAAAGGGAGTCGTTCCCATAACGTAGATAAATTAAATATTTGAATAAAGTAGCCAAAATGTTTTTCTTTATAATCTTTGTTCTAATTCGGCAACCAGACACTTGAACTTATCGATCGAAAAACTATTTCTTTCCAAGTTTCAGAATACATTAGTTACAGCTTATAACAATTCACATTGTCACTCTAAACTGCATATATATTTTAAGAACTTTACACTAAGTTCCATTTCTGTACCACTTGAATTTACGAGTATTTGACTGTGTCCAGTTCTCGATCGTTGTCGTAATTATGAGCCTACTCTATGCCCGCGAACAACTTTCAGGTTCTAGTACTCGTTATTCCCGTTATAAATTCAATGGCGCTGTTTACCAATTTTAACCGACTATCATTTTTTTCCTTTTTTTTTATTTAATGAATCTGTTACACACACTCACCAGTATAGCAAAAAAAAAATTTCATACATTTTTTTTTTCCTAATTATGAATGTATATTTTCAAGTCCAATGTCGAAAACAAAATTTAATAATATAATTATCTATACCCACACACCGACTACAAAATAATAAAATCAAAAATAAAGCCCAATAAATCAACTAAATACCAACTACAAGTCCCACGTCTAAATGTCGAAAATAGTCTACAGTCAAAGTTCCAAGTACTAAATACATTCATAAATAAACATCTAATGGAAATTTAAAAAAAATAATGATTAAATTTATATCGAACATACAAATAATTTAAATATAACATACTAACCAAATATTATAGTAATATAATATACATAGCAAAATAGCAAATTCTAAACACTTACTTCTCTGCTTTACAAAATTCAAATAATCATGGATACAATCGTAATGGAACAATATGAATTACCACTGTAAATGACAATGTGAAAAGAACATCCAATCTTCCAATTCATGCCATTCCTTTCAATCAGATTCATCCACAATAAAAACCATTTGACTTGAGCGATGTCTAACCAGTAGACTTACAATAGCTCTTTCTGGAAGGGATCAACACCCCTTTTACAAAAGTATTTTCCAGGCCTGGAATTATAAAATCGTATTAGAACAACTTAAAACAACAATCATACTATACACTATCATACCATGAGTAACAAAATCAAAAATGAAATATGCAATGATTAATGGAAATTCACTATGCTCCATCTCAAGTGAAAGACAAAACTGTTATACTATAAACTTCTATCCGATCAAAATGCCTTAATTTAACCTTGGCTCCCTAAACTTTTTTGTCATAGAAACGTGCACTTTCCTAATATCATTATCATCTTCGACTGCTTTGACCTGAACACAATTTGAATTTAAGAACTTGACTATGACGTACGGTCCCAGCCACCTATAGCATAAGCTTTTTGTAACTTTATCAGCTAGCGAGGACTGAAATTGTGACTTAATAAGAATCTTATCCCCAACGCTATAAGAAGTTCCAACTCTATTCTTATCATAAAGTCTCTTTCTACGCTGCCAAGCTAACTCCATGTTATGTAATGCGTTTTTCCAAATGTCAGGATTCCTCTTTCTAATATCTGTACAATCAATATTCCAACGTATATCTAATGGATCACACACGTTGTAAGTATACACTATGTCCATTGGACTATGTTTAAGTTCCGTATGAATAGCAGAATTTAATGAGAATTCAATCTCATGTATCCCTTTATCCCACAACTGTTGCTTTGTAGCAAAATATGATTTCAAACTGTCTTTCACCGATCTTATATATCTTTCACTTAAATTGCTAGCACTGTGGTAAGGGGAGATTCGAATATCTCTGATCCCGTTACTAAATAGAAAATCCTGAAATCTAGCTGAGACAAATACACTATGGTTATCATGACTTAAAGCGTGGGGAAATCCGTGTCTGCACATTAATTTATATAATTTATTTATAAGTACCTGGCTAGATAAGGTCCGAAACGGTTCTAGATACATAAATTTAGAAAAAGAATCCACCACTATCAAACAATAGCGTCCAGAACTTGAATTCACCATTGGTCCTATTACATCACAAGCCCAATTACTATTTACAAATGTTTCATACGTTGAACTTAATTGACCCATAACCTTTTCATTATTACTTTTACTTTTCTGACATTGCACGCAAGAGGTTACGTAATCTTTAATTTCGGAAACCATCCCATCCCATGAATAACGGGCTGCAATTTTAGCTATAGTCCGAGAAGCCCCTAAATGCGATCCCGGCAAAATATATGAATGATAGAATTCTATAATATTTTTTGATAGACTCTTAGGGAGACAAATTTTATAAGGATTATGGATTGCTCGAGTCTTCTTACATAAAATCCCTTTTACTATTTTATACCCGGGAATATCTTCTTTATTATTTAATCTTTCAATAATACTCTTTAATTCAGGATCTATTTTCTGATGTTCCGCTATAGATAATTGAGCATAAGGCATATTCCAAATGTTAACTAAAAATAAATTTATCACCTCTTCATCCAAAGAAGGATCTTCAATAAATTCTTCAAAATCATTCGTATTATGCAAACGTGACAGAAAATCAGCAGGAACATTCAAATTTGATGGAACAGATTTTACTGTAAAATTAAATTCAAATAACCTGTACAATAAACTTCCATACCGCTTAATGCGTCTCAAATTACGTAAAGCATATGCTAATCCCAAGTGATCAACTTGTAATTCAAAAGGAGCGTGTAAATAAACACGAAACCGTTCCATGCATTCAACAACTGCTAACAATTCCAAAAGAAAAATCGGCTTATTCATATCATATTTACGCAATTTTCGACTAAAGAACGATATTGGTACTAGGTTGCCTTCCTTATCATACTGTGACAATGTTCCTCCTAGAGAACGCATTGAGGAATCTGAGGTAACTACAAACTTACTATTTAAATCTGGCAATTTAAGCACAATATAACTCTCAAACATTTCTTTTAATTTATTTAAAGACTCTTGTTGTTCGCTACCCCAACAAAAAGGAACCTTTGGAGACCTTAGCCGAGAAATAGGTTCTATTATTTCTTGAAAATTAGGTATATACTTACTGTAGTACTGGGCAAAAGAACATAGAGAAATAACTCCACGTCTACTTTTTGGAGCTGGTAGTTTACGGATAACCTCTAATCTAGATGGATCCATATAAATGTTTCCATCCTCTATGATATGTCCTAAGAACGAGATTTTCTTTTGAAAAAAGGAACATTTATTCAAGGACAAAGTCAAACCATTTTCAGCTAATTTCTTTAACACAATTTCTAAAGTTTCTTTATGTGTTTCTATATCAGGAGATTTTATCACAAGATCGTCAAAATACCACGTGACACCCTGTTCTTTCATTGAATAAAATATGTCTGTCAATACCTTACTCAACACAAAAGATCCTGAAGCTAATCCAAATGGAATATATCGAAATTCAAAAAGACCTCTATGAGTTAGAAAGGCTGTATATTTGTAAGAATCTGGATTCAATTTAAGGGTATAATATGCTTTCTTTATATCTAACCTCGACATCACTACACCATCTGAGAGTTCTGCAAGAACATCCTCAATTCTAGGCGTATAGTGAGGATTTAATATTAAATTACGATTGAGATCAATATAATTAATTACAAGCCGTTTGGAACCATCCTTGTTTCCCACCAGGAAACAAGGAGAGGAATAATCACTAGTACTAGGCTGAATTATATTATTTGCTAATAACTCATCTAGAATAACATCAAGTTGTTTTTGAGCAACCCTTGACATAGGATAAGCTTTATGCTTAATAGGAGTAAAATCTTTTAACAAAATAGTATGCTCGAAATTTTTAACTTCACCAACAACATTATTAAATACAACATTATAAGTTTTAACTAAACCATCTACATACCGTTGTAATGAAGGATCCAGTTCTAAAAGTTGAGGATCTATATGGACTGAAGGTTCCCTCGAATCCTTGTTAATGGTCTGGTACAATAAAGATGATGATGACACCTTAGCAGAATGGCTGGCAACACTGCTATTTTCGAAACGCCGTCCCACTTCAGTAACATCACTTCCAACAAACGCTCTTGAATGTAAGTCTCTATGGTCACAATTTGGATTTCCATTAAACGGATTGGCTACGACATCTCGTAGAAACATTTTAGTCGAGTTATACGGTGTATCATTGCTATATGCTAAATTATTAATGTCCTCATTATCCATATTATTGAGGTTCATTTCACTAGAAAAAGGCAATGACGTATTATAACGTAAAGGCACCACACTATGTTCCAAATCCAATTTTAAAATATTATTGTTTAAATCAATAGTGGCTTTAATAGCTTTTAGTTCGTTAACTCCGATAATGAAAACAGGTTGCAAGTTAGAAACCAAATAAAACTTGAGTTTATAAACCTGATTTCGGAAGCGTAATGGAACATAAACAGCACTGTCTAGTTTTATTTTCTTTTGATCCACTCCCACACCACTGAAATAATCAGTTAAGATTCGCACAGGAAATTTCTGTTTCGAGTTCCATTGCAGGAATCGTTCCTTATTTATTAAAGACACTGTACTACAAGAGTCCAAACCACCAATAAGATTTTCTCCCAAAATATACGCAGACACAAAGGTAGCAACCAAATTATTACGATCACTTGAACAAATTTTTACTGATGTCTGATTGTTAATTTTATTTCCCATCATCTTATTATCTTCACCATTCCGAGAACGAACCAAGGTCCTCTGCGCACTATCACCAGAAGGTGAGCCCTGTTCACCCACTGTCATTCCTTTACTCACTGATTGTTTATCATTTTTAACAAAGTTTTTCTGTGCTGACTTTTCCGTAGTATATTGAGTAAATTGCTTACTATGCCGTTGAGATAAAAGTTTCTTATTTAATAACTGTTGTTTACGAATCTCACATTTAGCAACTGGATGAGGGCCACTACACTCATAACACTTTAGAATAGTTTTATAAGGTTTACTCTTTAAACATTTACTAGCAGTCTCACTTTGCACTAATGCCGAATAAATACGTACATTCTTTTGATGGAGTTCAAATTGCTTGACCATGTCTATTAATTCCGCAAGAGAGTTCGGGTAGGAATAACCAAAAACCTTATAAACAACTTCGGGATTTAGTCCGGCCATTAAAATGTCTTTTACTGCACTGTCATTTAAATGTCCATAACAAATTGTATAACTATCAACGACCTTGTTGACGAATTCCACTGCATTCTCATATGGCCTTTGCAAGCAATTCACAAATGAATCGAGAATGAATTTACGGCCTATAGGGGTCACTATCTTATTAAATAAGAACGAAGCAATTTTTAGCCAATCATGTGAGAAAGTAAAAACATTCAACAATTCGCTATGGAAATTACCTACGGCCTTCCCTATAGCTGCCATAAGAATACTTTCTTTAGGAAAGATGTTTAATTTAGCTATTTTATAAACTGACAACAAAAACTGAAATAATATACTGTCATCCTGACCATCACAAACAGGTATTTGTTTACATAAATTAGTAAAGCTGTCCGCAGCAATGTCTACAGTTACTTTATCAAAATTTGTATTAAAAGGCATAAATGAATGTACTACTCGTGAATCACCAGGCACAATTCTTTCTGTTTTAAAAGCAAAAGAACGAACACTTTCTTTTTCTTCTTCTTTCGCCTTCAAAACAGCTGATTCACACGCGACTCTGAATGGGTTGTTATCAGCAAGGCAATCTAAAGAACTTCCGTGAACAGCCTTGGGGTCTGTTTTCACACACACACTATCAACAAACACCTGCCTCGTATCGCTATCGCTGCTAAGTAAACAACTGGTATCATCACGTTCTGTTTGTAAGAGAGGACTAAACATATCGCCAAAAGACGATAGAGACTGTTCGTCTACCTGAGTATTAGTAGTATCCATATTCCTCTGCACAAAAATTCCATGCGAACCATTAGAAAAACCATTCAATATTAACTGACCTGGATAAGATAATTCTGAATGCTCGGACTCCATTATAAACAACAGTTGCACAAAAGCCAAGCAACTATAAACTCTAAAACCGGTCTACGACGAACGGCTATGGCTTTCGTTAATGTACTATCTCGACTTTCATACGACAACTTAGCCTCATGAATTTTGTGCTTATTAAATAAGAATTTATACAGAAGGTAAGAACGATCGAAATATATTATGATAATATACAGCGTGCACTACTAAAGATCGTAACAACTTGTACGGTGCACACGCCTAATCTATAATTACGACAACGATTTTGTGTAACGTAGCCTGAGTGAAGTTAAGTTTCGTCACAAAGACTAACGCCATTGGACATGTACTGTTTAAGTACATACACATAATTTATTTGAAATATGATGAATAAAACATTTAATTCTGAGTCTCTATACTCCAAATATGAAATAATGTAATTTCAAAATTAGTAATGAAAATCAAGGACTTTTAATTGACTGAACTTTTAATCAAGAATATAACAAAATATTAGGTTTTACATCAAAAACAACTAATTTATGGAATAATCATGAGACTAAGTATTTTTTTGAAGAAAAATTTCAACACTTACCAACATTGTCTGGCTCTAGAAACTATTACTTCCATAGCGAATTTTATTTCTTTTGCAATGCATTTAACGTTATCATTCCAAGAAACTAAACATGGAACACTAGACCCACTTCAAAAACTATTAATTGGGTGTTATACACACTCGTATATGTAAAGGGAGTCGTTCCCATAACGTAGATAAATTAAATATTTGAATAAAGTAGCCAAAATGTTTTTCTTTATAATCTTTGTTCTAATTCGGCAACCAGACACTTGAACTTATCGATCGAAAAACTATTTCTTTCCAAGTTTCAGAATACATTAGTTACAGCTTATAACAATTCACATTGTCACTCTAAACTGCATATATATTTTAAGAACTTTACACTAAGTTCCATTTCTGTACCACTTGAATTTACGAGTATTTGACTGTGTCCAGTTCTCGATCGTTGTCGTAATTATGAGCCTACTCTATGCCCGCGAACAACTTTCAGGTTCTAGTACTCGTTATTCCCGTTATAAATTCAATGGCACTGTTTACCAATTTTAACCGACTATCATTTTTTTCCTTTTTTTTTATTTAATGAATCTGTTACACAGAAGACAAGATAATATTTCGTTTTCAGGAAAATATAAACGTTTTCTATAATTAGCGTATTTTCTCTTTGTGTTACGTAAAAATACACATATTTGAACTTCGGGTGTCATATGCAAGCAACATAGTGGTGTGTCAGGGAAGGGGTTTGCAGTGAAAAATGCGTTATTTTGAAAAATGCAAAAAAGTAGTACCAAACATAGTAGAGAATAAGGTACTAGATATCAACCATAGGGATCCCGGTTTGGGACCTCTATGATAGATGTACCTGCACAGCAGTTTGAGCTTTATTTTGTGAAAATATGTTAAATAGTTATGAAGATATAAACCAAAACAGATTATAATACACAACAATTCGTAACAATTCAATATGTAAGTATTGACATATGATATATTGTCAGAAGGTTGCCAACCAACAGTTTTACGTGAAATAAGAAAATTATAAGAAAAGTGAATAACTGAGTGGTAATTGGAATCAATTTTTGACAGAAGGTGTGCGTCACGTGTTCTCATCGAAAAGGTAAGGGTTAAAGTCGTTCTTGTAGGATATATCTTACTAAATTCATCATTTTATAATTTTTCTGCTAATTTGTGCCTTTCCTATCTACCCTGATGTGTAGAATGTGAAAAAAGCATATTTTGTTCTGACATCGAAATATATATATACAGGGTCCAGCAAAATTAACCGTTACATAAGGCAAGATAATATTTCGTTTTCAGGAAAATATAAACGTTTTCTATAATTAGGGTATTTTCTCATTGTGTTACGTAAAAATACACATATTTGAACTTCGGGTGTCATATGCAAGCAACATAGTGGTGTGTCAGGGAAGGGGTGTGCAGTGAAATAAACGTTATTTTGAAAAAAAACACAAAAGTAGTACCAAAAATGGTAAAGAATAAGGTACTTGATATCAACCTTAGGGATCCCGGTTTGGGATCTCTATGAAAGATGTGCCTGCACTGCAGTTTGACCTTTATTTCGTGAAAATATGTTAAATAGTTCGGAAGATATAGATCAAAACAGATTATAATACACAACAATTAGTAACAATTCAATATGTAGATATTGACATATGATATATTGTCAGAAGGTTGCTAACCGACAGTTTTACGTAAAATAAAAAAATACAAGAGAAGTGAATAACTCAGTGGTAATTAGAATCAATTTTTGACCGAAGGTGCGCGTCATGTGATCTCATTGAAAAGGTAAGGTTTAAAGTCGTTCATGTATTATATATCTTGCTTAATTCATCATTTTATAATTTTTCTGCTAATTTGTGCCTTTCGTATCTATCCTGATGTGTTGAATATGAAAACAGCATATTTTGTTCTGACATCGAAATATATATACAGGGTGCAGCAAAATTAACCGCTGCAGAAGACAAATAATATTTCGTTTTCAGGAAAATATAAACGTTTTCTATAATTAGGGTATTTTCTCTTTGCGTTACGTAAAAGTACACATATTTGAACTTCGGGTGTCATATGCAAGCAACATAGTGGTGTGTCAGGAAAGGGATTTGCAGTTTTATTTTGAAAAAAACACAAAAGTAGTACCAAAAATGGTAAAGAATAAGGTACTTGATATCAACCATAGGGATCCCGGTTTGGGATCTCTATGAAAGATGTGCCTGCACTGCAGTTTGAGCTTTATTTCGTGAAAATATGTTAAATAGTTCGGAAGATATAAACCAAAACAGATTATAATACACAACAATTCGTAACAATTCAATATGTAACTATTGACATATGATATATTGTCAGAAGGTTGCCAACCAACAGTTTTACGTGAAATAAGAAAATTAGAAGAAAAGTGAATAACTCAGTGGTAATTGGAATCAATTTTTGACAGAAGATGTGCGTCACGTGTTCTCATCGAAAAGGTAAGGGTTAAAGTCGTTCTTGTAGGATATATCTTACTACCTTCATCATTTTATAATTTTTCTGCTAATTTGTGACTTTCCTATCTACCCTGATGTGTAGAATGTGAAAAAAGCATATTTTGTTCTGACATCGAAATATATATATACAGGGTCCAGCAAAATTAACCGTTACATAAGGCAAGATAATATTTCGTTTTCAGGAAAATATAAACGTTTTCTATAATTAGGGCATTTTCTCTTTGTGTTACATAAAAATACACATATTTGAACTTCGTGTGTCATATGCAAGCAACATAGTGGTGTGTCAGGGTAGGGGTTTGCAGTGAAATATGCGTTTTTTTGAAAAAAAAAACAAACAAAAAATAGTACCAAACATGGTAGAGAATAAGGTACTTGATATCAACCATAGGGATCCCGGTTTGGGATCTCTATGAAAGATGTGCCTGCACTGCAGTTTGAGCTTTGATTCGTGAAAATATGTTAAATAGTTCGGAAGATATATACCAAAACAGATTATAATACACAACAATTCGTAACAATTCAATATGTAAGTATTGACATATGATATAATGTCAGAAGGTTGCCAACCAACAGTTTTACGTGAAATAAGAAAATTATAAGAAAAGTGAATAACTGAGTGGTAATTGGAATCAATTTTTGACAGAAGGTGTGCGTCACGTGTTCTCATCGAAAACGTAAGGGTTAAACTCGTTCATGTGGGATATATCTTACCTCCTTCATCATTTTATAATTTTTCTGCTAATTTGTGCCTTTCGTATCTATCCTGATGTGTAGAATGTGAAAACAGCATACTTTGTTCTGACATCGAAATATATATACAGGGTGCAGCAAAATTAACCGTTGCAGAAGACAAGATAATATTTCGTTTTCAGGAAAATATAAACGTTTTATATAATTAGGGTATTTTCTCTTTGTGTTACGTAAAAATACACATATTTGAACTTCGGGTGTCATATGCAAGCAACATACAGGGTGCAGCAAAATTTACCGCTGCAGAAGACAAGGTAATATTTCGTTTTCTTGAAAATATAAACGTTTTCTATAATTAGGGTATTTTCTCTTTGTGTTACGTAAAAATACACATATTTGAACTTCGGGTGTCATATGCAAGCAACATAGTGGTGTGTCAGGGTATGGGTTTGCAGTGAAATATGCTTTATTTTGAAAAAAGCAAAAAAGTAGTACCAAACTTAGTAGAGAATAAGGTACTTGATATCAACCATAGGGATTCCGGCTTGCGTTGTCTATGATAGATGTGCCTGCACTGCAGTTTGAGCTTTATTTCGTGAAAATATGTTAAATAGTTCGGAAGATATAGACCAAAACAGATTTAAATACGCAACAATTAGTAACAATTCAATATGTACATATTGACATAGTATATATTGTCAGAAGGTTGCTAACCGACAGTTTTACGTAAAATAAAAAAATATAAGAAAAGTGAATAACTCAGTGGTAATTGGAATCAATTTTTGACCGAAGGTGCGCGTCATGTGATCTCATTGAAAAGGTAAGGTTTAAAGTCGTTCATGTATTATATATCTTGCTTACTTCATCATTTTATAATTTTTCTGCTAATTTGTGCCTTTCGTATCTATCCTGATGTGTTGAATATGAAAACAGCATATTTTGTTCTGACATCGAAATATATATACAGGGTGCATCAAAATTAACCGCTGCAGAAGACAAGATAATATTTCGTTTTCAGGAAAATATAAACGTTTTCTATAATTAGCGTATTTTCTCTTTGTGTTACGTAAAAATACACATATTTGAACTTCGGGTGTCATATGCAAGCAACATAGTGGTGTGTCAGGGTAGGGGTTTGCAGTGAAATATGCGTTATTTTGAAAAAAGCAAAAAAGTAGTACCAAACATAGTAGAGAATAAAGTACTAGATATAAACCACAGGGATCCCGGTTTGGGACCTCTATGATAGATGTGCCTGCACAGCAGTTTGAGCTTTATTTTGTGAAAATATGTTAAATAGTTATGAAGATATAAACCAAAACAGATTATAATACACAACAATTCGTAACAATTCAATATGTTACTATTGACATATGATATATTGTCAGAATGTTGCCAACCAATAGTTTTACGTGAAATAAGAAAATTATAAGAAAAGTGAATAACTGAGTGGTAATTGGAATCAATTTTTGACAGAAGGTGTGCGTCACGTGTTCTCATCGAAAAGGTAAGGGTTAAAGTCGTTCTTGTAGGATATATCTTACTACCTTCATCATTTTATAATTTTTCTGCTAATTTGTGCCTTTCCTATCTATCCTGATGTGCAGAATGTGAAAAAAGCATATTTTGTTCTGACATCGAAATATATATATACAGGGTCCAGCAAAATTAACCGTTACATAAGGCAAGATAATATTTCGTTTTCAGGAAAATATAAACGTTTTCTATAATTAGGGTATTTTCCCTTTGTGTTACGTAAAAATACACATATTTGAACTTCGGGTGTCATATGCAAGCAACATAGTGGTGTGTCAGGGTAGGGGTTTGCAGTGAAATATGCGTTTTTTTGAAAAAAAAAACAAACAAAAAATAGTACAAAACATGGTAGAGAGTAAGGTACTTGATATCAACCATAGGGATACCGGTTTGGGACCTCTATGAAAGATGTGCCTGCACTGCAGTTTGAGCTTTGATTCGTGAAAATATATTAAATAGTTCGGAAGATATAGACCAAAACAGATTATAATACACAACAATTCGTAACAATTCAATATGTAAGTATTTTCATATGATATATTGTCAGAAGGTTGCCAACCAACAGTTTTACGTGAAATAAGAAAATTATAAGAAAAGTGAATAACTGAGTGGTAATTGGAATCAATTTTTGACAGAAGGTGTGCGTCACGTGTTCTCATCGAAAACGTAAGGGTTAAAGTTTTTCATGTATTATATATCTTGCTTACTTCATCATTTTATAATTTTTCTGCTAATTTGTGCCTTTCGTATCTATCCTGATGTGTTGAATATGAAAAGAGCATATTTTGTTCTGACATCGAAATATATATACAGGGTGCAGCAAAATTAACCGTTGCAGAAGACAAGATAATATTTCGTTTTCAGGAAAATATAAACGTTTTCTATAATTAGGGTATTTTCTCATTGTGTTACGTAAAAATACACATATTTGAACTTCGGGTGTCATATGCAAGCAACATAGTGGTGTGTCAGGGAAGGGGTTTGCAGTGAAATATGCGTTATTTTGAAAAAAACACAAAAGTAGTGCCAAAAATTGTAAAAAATAAGGTACTTGATATCAATTTTAGGGATGCCGGTTTGGGATCTCTATGAAAGATGTGCCTGCTCTGCAGTTTGAGCTTTATTTTGTGAAAATATGTTAAATAGTTCGAAAGATATAGACCAAAACAGATTATAATACACAACAGTTCGTAACAATTCAGTATGTAAGTATTGACATATGATATATTGGCAGAAGGTTGCCAACCAACAGTTTTACGTAAAATAAGAAAATTATAAGAAAAGTGAATAACTGAGTGGTAATTGGAATCAATTTTTGACAGAAGGTGTGCGTCACGTGTTCTCATCGAAAACGTAAGGGTTAAAGTCGTTCATGTGGGATATATCTTACCTCCTTCATCATTTTATAATTTTTCTGCTAATTTGTGCCTTTCGTATCTATCCTGATGTGTAGAATGTGAAAACAGCATACTTTGTTCTGACATTGAAATATATATACAGGGTGCAGCAAAATTAACCGTTGCAGAAGACAAGATAATATTTCGTTTTCAGGAAAATATAAACGTTTTCTATAATTAGGGTATTCTCTCTTTGTGTTACGTAAAAATATCAACATAGTGTAACATAGTGGTGTGTCAGGGAAGGGGTTTGCAGTGAAATATGCGTTATTTTGAAAAAAACACAAAAGTAGTACCAAAAATGGTAAAGAATAAGGTACTTGATATCAACCTTATCGTATCTGTCCTGATGTGTTGAATATGAAAACAGCATATTTTGTTCTGACATCGAAATATATAGAGGGTGAAGCAAAATTAACCGCTGCAGAAGACAAGATAATATTTCGTTTTCAGGAAAATATAAACGTTTTCTATAATTAGGGTATTTTCTCTTTGCGTTACGTAAAAGTACACATATTTGAACTTCGGGTGTCATATGCAAGCAACATAGTGGTGTGTCAGGAAAGGGATTTGCAGTTTTATTTTGAAAAAAAACACAAAAGTAGTACCAAAAATGGTAAAGAATAAGGTACTTGGTATCAACCATAGGGATCCCGGTTTGGCATCTCTATGAAAGATGTGCCTGCACTGCAGTTTGAGCTTTATTTCGTGAAAATATGTTAAATAGTTCGGAAGATATAGATCAAAACAGATTATAATACACAACAATTCGTAACAATTCAATATGTACATATTGACATATGATATATTGTCAGAAGGTTGCCAACCAACAGTTTTACGTGAAATAAACAAATTATAAGAAAAGTGAATAACTCAGTGGTAATTGGAATCAATTTTTGACAGAAGGTGTGCGTCACATATTCTGATCGAAAATGTAAGGGTTAAAGTCGTTCATGTTGGATATATGTTACTACCTTCATCATTTTATAATTTTTCTGCTAATTTGTGCCTTTCGTATCTATCCTGATGTGTAGAATGTGAACACAGCATATTTTGTTCTGACATCGAAATATATATACAGGGTGCA
>NW_027656970.1:0-49008 GCF_964235325.1 Thermobia domestica | reverse complement strand
CCCCTGTTTTAGCACTGAAATCGGAACAAAAAATCTGGTACATACTACTCCGTGGACTGAATGTTTGTGCAAAATTTCAATCTTCTACGTAGAAAAATAAGCCCGCCAAAAATATTGAACATACGCTTAGAAAATGAGAAAATAAATTTTTGACTTATGACGTCATCACCTCCTATGTCTGGACGCAGGACGGTCTGAAACAATACGTAATGTCTTCTGCAAGGCCTCTGGACTTGGAAAACAAACAAACAAAAAAAACCGAACGAAAAAGCTCAAATAGAAGAGAAATAACGCAATGTACCATGAAAAGTGCATATGGTACAAATTGTACCATAGGATCCCGAAGGGGTTAACCCTTTCACTGTGGAAGGCGATGGAAAGAAAATTTCCCTAACTTGCGAATGTCGATTATAGTCTACGTGTTAAAATTTGTCTGTGTCTCGGTTTTTGTCGACTGTAGTCGGCAAAGGTTTTCTGTGTGATTTCTGTTGTTTATCGAAAACAATAGAACTCAAAAAATTGAACGGTACAACTTTGGCGACTACTCTCGACAAAGCCAAGATACGGACAAACAAATTTTAACACGTCGACTATAGTCGACATTCGCATGTTAAGGAAATTTTCTTTCTGTCGACAAAAGTCGATTTCCTCTGTGAAAGGGTTAAATTTTAATATTAGGAAGCACAGTCTACGAGTTCGATTACCTTTTCACTGTTGTAGGTCTAATACACTCGTACATTAAAACTCGCCAATAGCAAGGATAACTAGAAAGCATAATCTATTAGTGAAAAATGTTGTGATGTCGACTTTGCAATGAATATTGAATATTATATTAGCATAATAAAAGAATACATTAATAAGTAAAATTGTAGCTAATGAGGACCTACTGATTTGCAATGCGATTTGGACCATGTATATTTAGAAACTACAAAACAAATATCAAATACATATGAAATTATATATAGGAATATCTACGGTTTGCACTTTGTTCATGTATTCATTTATTACACATTTATAACAAAACAATGTATTTACTCTTTTACTATGTAATGTATTGAATGTATGTGCTATTTTCTTTCATTATTCTGTATACGTTTGTTACTTTTCTTTTCACTTTGTTTATTCTTTTCTTTTTGTAATGTCCGTCTTTATGTTTTACTGTGTAATTTTATAAGAAAAATACCTGCAACAATGTAGCCTTATTTCAACCTCACCCATATTTGGACATATAGCATTTATTGCGCATGCGTATGTGTTCGCGCTCCGACCCCGCTCATTTGAAATTGTAGAATGCAGAGTTCCATGGCGACGACGAGTGAGAATAATTCAACTTCGTTTCGTGTTACAAAACACAAAAGAGGACAACAGGAACACAAGCAATCTCCTTTATTAAGGAAATACATATTTCCAACATTACAGTAATCAGTGTCAGTGCGTTAATTATTAACCCACCAACCGTAGCCTTACACTTTGAAAATTATTAGACGAAAGTATGTAAGCAGACGATCCTGCTGTTCATCGTCTCTCGCTGCCGAAGCACGTGTGAGCGCTGGAGTAATACATTTCTTACTGTTCATGTCTACTTTGTTCTAGGGCTGGAAAGACTTTAGAAATAATATTTATTCACATGGCTTTGAGATTTGCCAATATTGTCCACTTAGTTTGTCATGTATAAAACGGGCCCAGGGGAATGCGCGAGGGTCCACAAAAAATGAACTTTCTCCCTACCTTACCAAATGTATTTCAATCAAAGTGAAATTATACAATCCTATGGTGGACTAACACAGTGCTCGTGGGTTTTCTCGGGGTTCTCCCGTTTCCTCCCACTTTCTTCATTCCACCATTTCACTCATTTCTCATTATCACCGTCTCTTTTACCTCATCGGCATAACCGTGGGACGTTAAACTTAAAGATTTTATTTTATTTCATGATAAAATCCTAACTCTATCCAAGTGGTAAGTATGTTCAAAAATTCATTTCAAACGATTCAGTTGGTTTCTTCACTTTGCGAATTTTATGAATAGAAAATAGGAAATTAAAACATACCTAGGTAGAAATTTCACTCCTTTACCGCTTTCGAGTTGAAATTTTCGAAAACGCTGGGATATGGTATCACTCACTTTTAATTAGGAATTCTTATGTTTTGTTTCATCTCTCGAACTTCAGGAGCTCATTAGATCTCTATTTTTGGTATATACTTTAAATTTCTTTACCGCTCCTGTAAGATACAAATTGTAATCAAAATAACATTATAAACAACTTAGCTTGAACCTTATGCTATGTTCAAAAATCTATTTTGTCGCGAAAAAGCGACGTTGATTTCATAAGCTCAGAGTTTCAGCTCGTTCCTTTTGTTTCTTTGCCGTGTTGCATGGGTGAAAAATTCTTATATATTATTACGACCTGCTCGGGAGAGTAATGCTCCTGCAAGAGTTTTTTTGCGCGCTACCCTAGCCAGCTGTTTTACGCGCTATCCTAGCCAGTTGTTTTAAGTTGGTCACATAGAGTACAAAGGGAACAAAACGAGCCCTATATCATGGAGTACAAGTGGAACAAAACGAGCCCTATATCATGGAGTACAAGTGGAACAAAACGAGCCCTGAGGTGTTTCTAACTCGTTCTTACTACTACTACTACTTACCTGCACAAAAGTAAGTAAATCACTTTTTAGAGTATTATTTTAATATAATTTTGATTTAAAAAGTGTTATAAAAAGGTTAAAAAAAACTTTCCTTGGGTCGGGTTTGAATACACGCCAAAAGAGAATTTCGTTACTAGCATATCGCGATAGCTCACTCGGCCACGAAGACGGACAACAGCAATCTTTCATTTATGCTATTTGATTGCAATGTGGCCAACCAATCAGAACTGTGTTTTTCGTTCCTCCTTCCGGGAGCATTACTATCCTGAGCTAGTGCTATATTATTCACGTTTTTTGTTTGCTTTCCGTTCTTGGGCCTTAATCCATAATGGACTACGATAACACATTGCATAATTTAGGTTCTAGGTTTAGGATAACACTAGTTAACAAAGGTTTTGTTACATAAAAGGAAATACCTGTTCTTAAAGGAACTTTTTGCGCTGAATTCGAATATGCACTCGGTTTTTCTCCATCACGTACGATTTTCCCGTAACAGAGGGATTTTCGGGAAAATCCCTCAAAAATTTCCCTTTTCGTTTATTTTACACCCGAAGATCTTGTCCCCTTGCATATACTAACATAGAAATTATACCTAAGTATACTTTGATTCATATTTAACAAACCCTCCAAGTTTCGTAATAATCGCTTTATTCTTTCTAGAGAAATAAATATGTTTGTATGTATACTGTGTGTACTGTTTATTGCACCTTATAGTAATGCTTTCAGATCTCTTAAGTTGAGGTAAAACGTTTTGCTTTATTACCACAAACACATATATAAAATATAATACAATATAATTTACAAGTGTGACAATTTACAATAAACAATAATACAAATGTACCAAAAGGTCATGAAAAGACAATCAAAACTATCACAATATATGAAACTTCCATTGGGTTACAAAAACGTACACTACTTCCTTCTTTTGTGAGAAATGTTGCATTCTCTAACAAGACCCCAACAATAGTCCCCCATCATTGAAGGATCCCATCGTCCCTGGTACCTTTTCTCCATTGCCATTATATCTTGGTGGAATCTTTCCCCCTGTTCGTCGCTGAGAGCACCTAGGTTAGCAGGAAAGAAGCTGAGGTGGGAGTGCAAAAAGTGGATTTTTAAAGACATCCTACAACCCAACTCTTTGTATTTCTGTATCATGTCCTGTACGATTTCTGTGTAACTCTCAGCTTTGTTATTGCCCAGAAAGTTGCGCACAACACACTTAAATGCTGTCCAGGCAGCTAGCTCAGCACTGTTTAACTTGCTGTCAAAGCTATCATCAAGCATTAATTTCCTAATTTGGGGACCAATAAACACTCCCGCTGAAATCTTAGCATCACTCAGGTTAGGGAACTTATCTCGCAAATACTTGAAACCTTCACCAGATGTGTCCATGGCTTTGACAAAGTTTTTCATAAGTCCTAACTTGATATGAAGTGGCGGTAGTAATATCTTATTAGGATCTACCAAAGGAGCGTATTTGACGTTGCATTTTCCAGGTACGTAATTCACTCTAGGTTCCCATTCCTTCACTTAATAATGTTTGTCACCAGCTCGGCTATCCCATAAACATAAAAAAAACATTGGTACTTCGTGTAACCGCACTGCAGTCTTAATAAAATACCAACTACCTTGAGATCAAAACATATTTGCCAACAATGGCCCTTGTAATTTATAAGATTTAGCAAAGTTGACATGGTGTCATAGGATTCCTTAATCTTCACTGAGTGCGCAAGTGGTATAGAAGGTTTTTTATTTCCATTATGTAAAAGGACAGCTTTAAGGCTGACCTTTGACGCGTCGATAAATAACCTCCATTCTTCTGGAACGTAAGGAATTCCTAGCTCCGCCATCAACCCATTTATATCCGTACATACGCACACATTATCTTGCATTGAGAAATAGCTTGAAAATTGAACATGCCTTTTCCTGTACACTGATATGTTCGTTTCTGCATCCAATAAGTTCCACTGCTGGAGCCTTGATCCCAGAAGTTCCGCCTCTTGTTTTGTCAGGTGCAAATCACGGACTAAATCATTAAGTTCACATTGCCGGATGAAATGTGGCTCGCGAACAGTCAGGGATGAACGTTGGATCCTTGGATGTACATGTTGATGTCGATGGTTCATCAAGGTCATGATCATCATCAGAGTCTTTTGGCCATATCTCTTCCCAGTTGGTAGGGGGCTCGGGAAGTGGAAGTTCATCCCCGTGCGGAATAGGTCTAATTGCGGATTTAACGTTGGGATAACTTATTGTGTATTTGCTTTTTTTAGAATGACCCTTAACTACTGTGAGACAAAAATAACAATCATCCAGATGGTTGGTGGGTTCTCTCCACACCATTGGTACAGCAAATTTCATGAACCTCCGTTTCCCTTTGGCCCATGCAAGTAAAGTGACGTAGCACGACGCACAAATTATGTTGGGTGCCCAAGTTTTGTCCTGATCTCCCACACGAGATCCGAAATATATATAATATGCTAGTTTCACCGATGGCGTAATGGATCTACACTGTCCTTTAACTACAAACTGGCCACACACATAACAAAAACTATTTGGTAAGTTAACACACGAACGCCGTCCTCTTGACGCCATTGTACTGATCACAAACTAAACTTCTGGTCTTAGTTGGGTATAATGCCGTTAAGATCAAACATGAAAGCACTCTTAGCAGCAAAGACAACTTTGAAAGTGAAGTAGTGTTAAACCACACGTCAATATAAAAATGTACAAAATTCCCTCACCAGGTGTCAAGAACACAAGAAAGAAAGAAATGCGCGGGGGGAGGGGGAAACGATACCGTAGTGGAAAATTCAGACTGCATTAGTTCATTGTTGTCAACAATGAGTCTGTATTCAATTCTTTCTTTCTTTTGCATTCTGTTACATTTGATAACAAATATTGATAACCATTTCATGAACAAAACGAAAAAACTTGGAGAATTGTATATATACAGTGTATGTATTAAGATATACATATACTGTACGTTTTAAAAAAATATACGTTGGAAGTACATTCTATTTTTATACACGTTTCTAATTTACAGAGAGCAATACAAGTGTGTTGTTGACTATTGTAAATATTCATTTTTATGTCTGTGTTTGTAATAATAAAGCAAATCGTTTTTACCCCAACTCAGGAGATCTGAAAGCATTACTATCAGGTGCAATAAACAGTGCACACAGTATACATACAAATATATTTATTTCTCTAGAAAGAACAAAGCGATTTTTACGAAACTTTTAGGGTTTATTAAATATAAAGCAAGGTATACTTAGGTATAATTTCTATGTTACTATATGTAAGGGGACAGGAGCTAGAGGAATAAAATATCTGAAAAAGGGAAATTTTTGAGGGAATTTCCCGAAAATCCCTCTGTTACGGGAAAACTGTACGTGATGGAGAGAAACCGAGTGCATATTCGAATTCAGCGCAAAAAGTTCCTTTAAGATCAGGTGATTTTTCTCACGTAACAAACAAAAAGTTTAAATTTGTTAACTAGTGTAATCGGTATAGCAGTTATAATAACTTTTTACATGTTTTGCGTTGTGTTGCACTTCACATAATTTGAGAAGACTGATACAAAATGAGGCCTCTTTTCAAAAGTCCGAAAGATCCTAAGTTCACTCACAGGCCCTACTTGCACTGCATGTTAATATGACTAAATAAAACATAACATCTGCATACAGTGGCGTATTTACGCTTTTGTTTCGGGAGGGGCTTTGCTAACTTTCGGGGGGGGGGGCTTTGCCTGGAAATGTGAAAATTCTGCAAGATATTTCATTTACTTTACTATACTAAGTAAGATTTCGGGGGGGGCTTAAGCCCGGAAGCCACCCCCCTAAATACGCCACTGTCTGCATATAATTTCTTATGAAAATTTTATATTTTTAAGACAATGAAATGCACATTCATATGAATTCCTTAATTTCTTAACGACTGTACCTTTTTGAAAAGAATTCAAGTCAGGAAAACCTAATGTATGCTAGTGAGAACATCGTAGATAGTTACTTATGAAAGGTATAATCAGGTTGAAATCGTTATCAACTATAGGCAGATGATGAGACGATCAAGACCTTACGGAACTGATGGAAGATGGATGACGTATTTTCCATTGGATTATTCAAGTTAGGAGACAAACCTGCACAAGCAGCTACCTTTCAGTACGCACTAGTATACATTCGGTTTTCCTGATTGATTAAAAACAATACATCCACGGGATTTTTCGCATGACAGAGCGAAGTGTGTCCTCTGGTTTTGTATTTTTAATATAGCTATAATAAGAGAAAGGATATGCAAAGAAGTCGCACTGAGGCTGATTTTTTAATACCATCTAGGTATCAAATGACATAATCAGTAAGAACGCCAGGAACTTTTACTTGGTGGGGTGTTCAAAGTAAAAGAGAGTGTGCACCCAGAATAATGTATACGTTTTTACACAAATTCAAAGAAAACCATATTTTTACATCCAGAGGTGTTTGTAAGGAAATTTGGGGGAGTGTTAGGGGTGTTGGGGGTGCAGAATACTCCGTGGATATAAAATCAAGTTTTAGAACAGAAGTTGAAAATGTAAAAAAAAAATAAATAAATAAAATAAATAAATAAAGAAAGAAACTATTGCAGCATTAAATTCAGAAAATATTTGCTTATTCCCGGAGACTTAATACAAACTATTCATTTACTTGTTAGGGAGAAGTCATACCCTCCCTTGTGGAGTCCATGGATGTATCTATATTCCAATATGTTGTTGTGTACTTGACAACCGAGAGTACCAGAGCTATCTTAACGGTACATTCGAGAGCAGAATGGTATGTATTAATTACATGTATTAGGAGCAAAATTTAGTCATAGGGATCACAACACAATTGTTTGCTCTGAGTTCTAATATGCTGTTTAAACGGTACTAGAGATTAGAGTTCTGAGATTTATGAAAAGACAGTCGTTATTCAAGCTCATCCTGTTATTTTGGCTTTGGCTTAGGCTCAGGTAGAACATTTATTACATCTATAAAGAAATTAAACACAGGATTTGATAAACATGCAAAAAACATACATATAAACATCAATCCACACACGAGATTAAACAATAGCAGTGTAAGGATATATATATATATATATATATATATATATATATATATATATATATATATATATATTTACAAACAGATTAAAGGGAAATAGAGTAAGAATTATATGTACATTTAACTCTTGGTAAATATGATATACTGTAAGTCCGTGAATAATTACAGTCTACAATATGATGAGTGGAAGAAAAAACTCGAGATGAGAGTTAGAAATGAGTCTTTATCTCATATTTGAAAATTTTTAAAGTAATTTTACGAGTCCTCTCTCGTAGCTCTAAATCAGCTATAATATCACATGTATTATCGTAGTACCCTTTCTGGTGTCCATGCATTTCACTTTATTTCATCTTTATACACACACATAAGATTACTTTTACTAATCGTAACTGACACACATTCAGTTCGTAGAAATATTTATTGATACATTTCTCCCATTTCTGGGGTTAAGAGATCAAAGTTTTGTCACCAATATCACGGTGACTAATGTTACTTATTCTATAATTCATACCATTCACTGACTATCTTTCAGTCAACATCACCTTCTACTACCAGGTGCACAGATTTAACGTTAGATTCACATAATGTATATATATATAGGAACGAGAATTTTCCAAGCTCAGAAGGATTTTTGTTTGTATTGAGGACACGACTACTGAGGTGGAAACACTGGTCAAGTTTGAGGATTCGTATGGGAGGGATGGTATCGAAATGTAGTTTTACAGAAGGATTTCAGTTTACTAACTTGAGGGTAGATTTAATGATACATTAATGTTACGATGACCTGCCTTAATACTATGCTACATAAAATTAGTGTATTACAGACGATGTTAACTGTTACATAAGTTACTTAATATTATTACAAAGAGTCGAGGGAATATCTAATATGCGGCGATACCTTCTAACATTCACATTTTATATGTTCTTTGGATATTTCGGAACTATAGCAACCAAGGATTGTTCGGGGTAGGTAACAAGATCCTTTACACATATTTATTTATTCCATTCATCGTTATACATTTTACTTCAATATTATATTTATATATTAATATCTTAATATACACATAATTAGTAATCATTTAAACTTTCAGATTAATAACCCCGACAAACTAAATTTTTAGGTTGCAGTATTTCACATAAGAGAATTCGAATATATCACAAAATTAACTAACTGACCGCACATAATGATAAAATTAGTATTCTCAAGCATTTTATTTAAACTGATAGACATTTAATTCGCATAGCAGGTTCGTAAACACAGAATATGTATAAATATATCATTCTAAAATATTTACACTACTTTTGGGCCCAAAACAACTACAACAACATTTACGTTTATGGTTACCAATGGAAACAAAAATAGAAATAACTGGTAACCCGAAGGGGAATTCCGAACGAATAATGAAAAAATAACATTTTATCGTGTATTAAACCATCGATCGCTATTGCAGTGGGTCGAAATGTGATGGAAAAATGTTTCCTTAATATTCCACATCAACTTATACGTCCACGAATTGTGTTTCGCGACATCTCAGTTGGTAAATCAAGTTCAAAGGATATATGTTGAATAGTTGGTTTTTGCCAAGTTCAATACTGGGGGAAAGTTGAAAAATTAAAAAAAAAACTCTTGAAAAAGAGAATAGGGGACAGATAGATAGAGAAGAAAAAGGAAAAGCAAAAGCGGCGCCAAAGGAATAAGCTAGGACACAAACTATAAAGATAAGTGGTCGAATTTAGACATATAACAATCCACAGCCAAATATGCTTTCATATGCTGATAAAGGTGGCCTACTAAGAATACAACCTAAGGTAAATATCTCCAAGTCCACGAGCTGGTCCGTGTCCTAAGCGAGATTTCCACAAAGACAGTGTCTTAATGTGAATCTCAATTCGCGCTGTGTCCGGACGAAACCTTGGAGGCTCCGGCACTACCGGGAAATCAGTGTGGTCTCTAATTTAGAATTTGTATAAAAAACTATTCGACCCCTCAGAAACTGAGAAACGTTCCGAGTAAAGTATGGAAATAGAATAAAGTCTATTAAATAGAGAAACTTTTAGCTGTATTTTACCAAAATTAACAAAAAAGTAAATAAAATGAATTGTACCAGTAAGTTATCTGCCAAACCTTTCTAGTAGCTCCCACATCTTCAAGGGCGCCAACCTTGAGGTGTCATTTAATGTCAATCACTACCTAATTTTAAACTAAGTAAAATGAAAATATTTGAAGGGGGACGATCGACACGTTGCTACGGGAACAACGTGATTCTACTGTAATAAATTGTCTATATTATTCAACCCTATCCATGTCTTCACTTTTGCGAACAATAATGAACCTAGCTTGATCAGATGACGTGGAAAAAATTAAAGTTGCAGAGTATTATAACAAGTATCAACTGAACGCATATATTTAATTTGAACCAATTCTGTAAACGGTTCTGTTCTGTGATTAACTGGATATTAACCGGAATCATTTGCAATATGACCTCTATTTGTACCGTCAGGTCGGATGATCAGTAAGTATGTCCGTCTACTATTAAATGTCAAGCCACAAAGTTAAAATAAACCCATAGTTTTTCCACAACACACACTCCTTACACAATATTTTAACGTTATGGTTAGTGTTCTAATGTATTTATCATTATATGAATATATTCAATACCTTGTAGCAAAATTTGCGACTGGGCACATATATACACGGGTGTCGTATTATTTATTCATACTCACTACCATATTCATATATATATATATATATATATATATATATATATATATATCATTAATATTATCATTGCTCATTTATATATTTATTCATTTTTTATGAAGTCGATTTATTTTCAGACACCCTATACTCTACCATTACGTCCAATACTGTTCAAAGCAGTCTTATATATATTAAAAACACATTACTATAGTCCACTAATCAAAACGTGCGAACTTGTATGACCTGATATCAGATTCTTTCAAAACAAACCATAGTATATTTCACTTTACGGCTACGTATTATTTTGTATGCAACGAAAATTCAATATCATTAAATACATGCAATTATATTTCGGAAAATGTAAACAATGTGATCGTTCACAGAAAGCAGCGGAGAGAGAAAATTTCAAACCGCAGCCTGACAACAAAATAAAGCCATATAGACAAACTTCAGGTTAAAAGAAAAAAAGCAGTTTACTATTATAAATAATTCGATTACTGGACTATATAAATGACTGTGTTTTTCAGGAACGTTCATTTATAATGTAGTTTGTCTAAATACCTATTGATATGGGCCAGAACTATATTTACTCATCAATAATTGCAAAAGAAGGATCATTTTCATGTTGACCAGATCGTTAAATCTCGGAGTAAACAAAAATCTAGCGGCGAATAGTTCTCAATCCGACACGAGATGGCATTGATAGTACGAAAGCTAACTTTGCACTAGTAGATAAAATTTGTACTTTGTCATCGATAACTATAAGTAATCTAATAAGTAATTACGGTATAGTGTTACTATGAACTTGAGTTGCGAAATGGTTTATCCGTTTAAACTGACTACAAGAGATAACTAACTAAACAATACACTGTCCATAAAGAAATAAATCACACTTTCATTCACACATCACTACGGTCAAAATACTAAATTAGACACACATACAGGCTACATTCAACATAAACTAAGAAAACAAATACTAATACATATCACTACACATGTTAAATCATTTTATCACCCAGTTCAACTATACATAAATCAAACAAGTTACTGAACTTTACCATCCTAAACCAGCTCTATGCACTATGGAAAAGAAACGGAATAAACAGAGCCCAATAGCCCTTCTACTAATTAAATCATGTTTTCCAATTACTATTAATGAAAAGATAGATATGTCCCTTTCCTGATGGGAAAAGAACCCTGACCAAAAATCGTTCAACCCATTTCCGTTGGAGCTTTGGTGAATTTAAGGGCAAATGAGAGATCCGGCGCTAACTTACACTGACATCACGAAAATTAATTTAACTACAAAGGAACCTACATATACCGCCATGTTATTAAAAAATCACATATACTACGTACAAACACAAAGCTATGTAAGGACAGCCCTGTCGTAACCTAACTGAACTTGGGCGGGTGGAATGAAATAATGTAAACGTTTCTCAAATACCGAAACTTAATTTACAGGACCACACATTTTTTTCTTCATGTTGTGCTTGGATGATTTCAGCCCCAAACATGGCGTCTGCATTACTGAATTCCATATTTTCGTGTTTCTAGGTAATTTTACTGCAGAATTTTAACTATTCAAGATGACTTTCTGTTTCTAACGCGTTTATTTCTTAAATGAGACTAATTTCACCTTATAAAACTGCATTCTCGTTACAAAATCCAAATATTTCGGGAGCGAACTAGCGTGGTGTTGCTTGATGCTTTTCAGGCAGAGAAGTGACAACAAGCGGGCCTTAATACTACAGCGTCGGAAATAGTCCCAATCAGAACAAAGAATTTTGGCGGCGGAAAATATAAAGCGAATATAAAATAGTAAAAACTAGATGAAACCGGATTTTGGGAGGACATGGGTATCTCAGAGGGACGAAGGGGGTCTAAATTATTCTGCCAAATATCAGATTGGTTTATAATTTCAAGAATTTGTATCCAATTGCAGATCTATGTTTTCGTATAGCATTAAAGTGTATAATTTCAATACTCATCTATTTGAAATGCCCACATACAGGGTTTACGTTAAAATAATGTATAAATAAAGGTATTATTCCCCGGAATATAATTCCTACAAGGTTATTCAAAGCTTCTACATTGATTTTGATTTAAGTAAAGAACAAATGAATTTACTACATGGACCGAAAATTATATATTGAAAAATCAACAGTACACAGTACGTTCAAAAAATATTGGATCCCTCCAAACAAAAATTTCGTTACAGTTCCCCCGGGTCATTAACAAAATTTTGTTAGAATAATATGTATTAATAGATGCAACCTTAATATCAACCCATTCACACTTTCACACACATCTAAGGACAGTGTAATACGTTCATTTTGAATACTGTGCTAATAGTTCGGCATTCTTTTCATCAGTACAATCAAAGAGTTTAAGGTTCTGGAAGTTATGAGTTCCGATACTTTCACCTTTTAAGTTATGTAACACAGCCATAGAACACTTTCCGGTAGTTGTCAACAGCTGAATAACTCAGAAAGCGTTTCTGCGGCGCACAACCTATACTGGAACAATACGAGTTATTCAAGAGGTCTTGAATTTTTACTAACTACTTATACCAGGTCGTTTGGTTCTCATGACACCATAATCTGATTAGTCTATTGTGTTTCTTATGGCTGCGTTCTGTTATCCCGTTAGCATTTGGCGAAAAACTAGACGTTCTTTTAAGCTTAATTTTATTTTGAGAACAGAATTCCTGCCACTGCTTAGATTGGAATTGTGTTCCCCGGTCAGATAGGAATTTATGTGGGTATGGCAATAGATGAAAGAACCTCTTTCTAACACGGTTATTATTTCTTTAGTGTGGGCTTTTCTGAGTAGGAGGAAAGTAACGAAACACGAGTAAATGTCTATTAACGATACAATATAGGAGTAACCTTGTCTGGGTGGTAATTTTACAATAATGTCCACGCCCAGAGTCTCATGGGTTACGTTTTCATGAATGTGACATTCTTGTTTAGCTATTGTTCGGTTGGTGAAATTTGTCTCGGTACATTCTACATAATTTGTAACAAAATTCTTAATTGTAGTATTCCGATTTTTCCAATAAAAGATTGCTCTGCAGAATCGATAACATTTTTGCACTCCGAAGTGGCCGGTAGAGTGGATAACGCTAATGATTTGGGTTATATATTTCTGTGGAATTAATAGAATTCCCATTCTAGTCCTTTGTTGCTATATTAATTTTATGTAGTATAACTCCCCTCTTATATATGTATGAATAAATAAATAGATGACTAAGTAGATAAACAGAATCATTACAGTTGAGGTAATAAATTTTTGTTTGGAGGGTTCCAATATTTTTTGAACGTACTGTGTACTGTAGATTTTCCAATATATAATTTTCGGTCCATGTAGTAAATTCATTTGTTCTTTACTTACATTAAAATCAATGTGGAAGCTTTGAATAATCTATCAGGAATTATATTTCAGAGAATAATATTTTTATTCATACATTATTTTAATGTACACCCTGTATGTGGGTATTTCAAATCGATGAGTATTGAAATTAAACACTTTAATGCTATACGAAAACATAGGCCCTAATTGGACAGAAATTCTTGAAATTATCCACCAATCTGATATTTGGCAGAATAATTTTGACCTCCTTTGTCCCTCTGAGATGCCCATATCCTCCCAAAACCCGTTTCATCTAATTTTTACTATTTTCTATTCGCTTTATATTTTCCGCCGTCAAAATTCTTTGTTCTGATTGGGACTATTTCCGACGCTCTAGTATTAAGACGCGCTTCTTGTCACTGCTCTACCTGGAAAGCTTCGACATCACCACGCTAGTTGGCTTCGGATAAATATTTTGGATTCTTTCACGAGAAAGCAGTAAAATCCAGGTAAAATGTTCTTGTAATGAAATAAATAGTGAGAAAACACTTTGAGAGTCTCAACTGAACGGAATTCACTCTAAAACAGCAAAAAAATTAAAATAAGGAATTTCATGTAAAGGACGCCATGATTGCATCTACAGATAGCTATGGACAGGAATTTTAGTGGAGTGTATGAACCTTCGTTTTAAAGTGATTTTGGAATTAAGTTTCTGTGAATTAAAACATTTAGAATATCCTTTCTACCCCTCCAAATTGGTGTAGGGTACGATAGGCCTGTACACTTATAGTTCCGCATATGTAGTATATGTCATTTTTTAATAATATGGCGGTATGTGTAGATTTCTTTGTAGTTAAATTAATTTTCATGATGTCAGTGCAAGTTAGCACAGGGACTCTCATTTGCTCCTAAATTAACCAAAGCTCCAACGGAAATGGGTTGAACGACTTTTTGTTATGGTTCTCTTCCCATCAGGAAAGGGACCTATATTTCTTTTTCATTAGTAGTAATCGGGAAACATGATTTAATTACTAGAATGGCTATTGGCTCTGTTTATTCGGTTTCTTTTTCACAGTGCATAGAACCGGTTTAGGATGGTAAAGTTCATAGCTAGTTTGATTTATGTATAGTTGAACTGGGTGATAAGATGATTTAACATGTGTAGTGATATGTATTAGTATTTGTTTTCTTAGTTTATGTTGAATGTAGCCTGTATGAGTGTCTAATTTAGTATTTTGACCGTAGTGATGTGTGAATGAAAGTTTGATTTATTTCTTTATGGACAGTGTATTGTTTAATTAGTTATCTCTTGTAGTCAGTTTAAAGGGAATAAACCAATTCGCAAATTCATAGTAACACTGTACCGTAATTACTTATTAGATTGCTTACAGTTATCGATTGCAATGTACAAATTTTATTTATTAGTGCAAAGTTAGTTTTCGTACTATCAATGCCATCTCGTGCTGAGTTGGGAACTATTCGCCGCTGGGTTTTGTTACTCCGATACTTAACGATCTCGTCAACTCGAAAATGATCCTTCTTTTGCAATTAATGATGAGTAAATATTAAAATGAAAAATGAAATAAAATCTTTGAATTTTACGTCCCAGGGTAAAGTCGGTTAGGCTAAAGGAGACGGTGAGTTTGAGAAATGAATGAAATGCTGGAATGAAGAAAGTGGGACGAACCGGGAGAACCCCAAAGAAACCCACGCACACGGTGTTTGTCCACCACAAAGTTCACTTGGCAGATGCTGTGATCGAATTGGGACCCCAAGCACCAGAGGTGAACGCTCTACGACTGAGCCACCGCGGCCCCAGAGTAAATATTAGTTCTTGCCCATATGAATAGGTATTTAGATTATTTACATTGTAAATAAGCTTTCCTGCAAAGTAGAGTCATTTATATAGTTCAGTAATCAAATTATTAATAATAGTAAACTTTGCTTTTTCTTTTAATCTGAAGTTTGGCTATATGGTTTTGTTTTGTTTGCCAGGCAGCAGTTTCAAATTCCCTCTCTCCGTTGCTTTCTGTGAAAGATCGCATTGTGTACATTTTCCGAAATATAATTGCATGTAGTTAATGATATTCAATTTTCCTTGCAAAATAATTCGAAGCCGTAAAGTGAATATACTATGGTTTGTTTGAAAGAATATGATATTAGTTCCTACAAGCTCAGGTGTGTTGATTAGCGTACTAGAGAACAGTAATGTGTTGATTTTAATATTGCAAGGATCCCCACATCACAACAGACGCACGTGTCAACTCAACACGTGCTATTATTTATAAACAACATAGCAGACAGCAAGCCAACGCGGAAGGACACCGAGGAACGCCGAAAGCAGACGGACCTCACGAAAGGACCCGAGGAGGACAAATAAAAGGAGGAACACCGAGGGACCCAGCATCAGTCGTCCAACTGATCAAATCACCTACACCGCCCTGAGGTCGCACTGGACTAGGGGACACCCATCCTTCCCGAGGTCGCACTGGACTAGGGATCCTTTCAACAACAAAGCCTTGCGAAGCTGCTTTGAGCTGAGGGGTCTATCCTTCCAAACTCACCGAACCGGCAGGTGCCTTGGAGACTGCTTTGAGAGAAGGGGCACCGTGCAAAACACCTATACTACTCTACTTGGACATTAACGAGGAAACAGCATTGTTCTCTTTGTAATCAAAGACGTTTTGTATTTATTTTATAATAAAATTGGTGAAGGGATAAATCTCGGACCATTATTGACTCTACCAAAATCATTACAATATATATAATGAGACTCCTTCGAACAGTCTTGGGTGGAATTCTTGAGTATAGGGTGTATGCAAATAAATCGACGCTAAGGAAAAGTATATATATATATATATATATATATATATATATATATGTATGTATGTATATATGAGTAACGATAATATTAATGACATGTATATGTATATGGTACTGAGTGAGTATAAATTCTCTTATGTGAAATATTGCAACCTAAAAATTTAGTTTGTCGGGGTTATTGATCTGAAAGTTTAAATAATTATTAACTATGTGTATATTAAGATATTAATATATAAATATAATATTGAAGTAAAATGTATAACGGTGAATGGAATAAATAAATATGTGTAAAGGGTCTTGTTACCTACCCCAAACAATCCTAGGTTGCTATACGGTGTAGTTCCGAAATATCCAAAGAACATATAAAATGTGAATGTTAGAAGGTATCGCCGCATATTAGATATTCCCTCGACTCTTTGTAATAATATTAAGTAACTTATGTAACAGTTAACATCGTCTGTAATACACTAATTTTATGTAGCATAGGATTAAGGCAGGTCATCGTAATTCTAATGTATCATTAAATCTACCCTCAAGTTAGTAAACTGAAATCCTTCTGTAAAACTACATTTCGATTCCAACCCTCCCATACGAATCCTCAAACTTGACCAGTGTTTCCACCTCAGTAGTCGTGTCCTCAATACAAACAAAAATCCTTCTGAACTTGGAAAATTCTCGTTCCTATATATATATACATTATGTGAATCTAACGTTAAATCTGTGCACCTGGTAGTAGAAGGTGATGTTGACTGAAAGATAGTCAGTGAATGGTATGAATTATAGAATAAGTAACATTAGTCACCGTGATATTGGCGACAAAACTTTGATCTCTTAACCCCAGAAATGGGAGAAATGTATCAATAAATATTTCTACGAACTGAATGTGTGTCAGTTACGATTAGTAAAAGTAATCTTATGTGTGTGTATAAAGATGAAATAAAGTGAAATGCATGGACACCAGAAAGGGTATTGCGATAACACATGTGATATTATAGCTCATCTAGAGCTACGAGAGAGGACTCGTAAAATTACTTTAAAAATTTTCAAATATAAGATAAAGACTCATTTCTAACTCTCATCTCGAGTTTTTTTCCACTCATCATATTGTAGACTGTAATTATTCACGGACTTATATTTACCAAGAGTTAAATGAACATATAATTTTTCCCCCTCTTTCCTTTTAATCTGTCTGTTAATATATATAAATATATATATATATATATATATATATATATATATATATATATATATATATATATATATATATATATATCCTTGCACTGCTATTGTTCAATCTCGTGTGTAGATTGATATGTTTGTATATATGTTTGTTGCATATTTATGAAATCCTGTGTTTAATTTCTTAATAGATGTAATAAATGTTCGCCAATTATAGTTAGATGATATCTTTAAACTATTTTCACCCATGTCGACACGCTGTCCTGTATTTATGTGAGTGTGCGTGAATGAAGGGTAAATTTAGTTTTAAGTGGTAGCCTTTAATTTACTATGATAGTGTACATAATAAGTGTGTAATAGCATGTTATATGTATTAGTGTATGACGGAGGTCATGAAAGATAACTAATTCTAAAGTAGTCTAAATCGGCTCTTGGAAAAAAGCCAAAATAACAGGATGAGCCTCAATAAGGACTTGGATTTTTTTCTTGGCTAATTGAAATGGGTGTTCGATCCAGAGATGGAGTGGGTCAGTGGGTTGTGGATCAACAACATGTGACCCACTGCGACCCACCCCCACCATGACCCACTGTGACCCACCACCCACCGTGACCCACTGCGGCCCACCACCCACCATGACCCACTGTGACCCACCACCCCCGTGACCACTGTGATCCACCATCCACCATGACCCACTGCGACCCACAGACTCAGTCTGACCTACCGACTCACTCTGCTCAGTGCATTGTAGACAGTATCTCATGAAGATTGGTGAATTTGTCTGTGTTTTACTTTCAAGGCCTTCATTTCCCTTCCTTTTCCATTTGTTTCTGTCTACTTACCTGAGGTGAGTAGGCTATATCTAAGTGAAAAAAGAACTTCAGGTATTTTTGGATATTGATATTTTTAATTGTAAAAATAGCGATAGACGTATACTGCTACTTGGCTTTCGAGGCCTGTGAGTTTTTAGAGGAGCTAACTACTGGAAAAATACATTTTTGAATCACTGTAATATATATATTTTTTATATAAAAAATTGAACGTAACTATGTTTGCCTTATCATCACGGCCAAATTGCAAAGTCAAATGAAATGACCTTTGGTATATAGTTAGGCCTTAATCCAAACTGGAATGTATATTACTTTCATTATAATACATATTCTAAGGCGGTAGTGAGGATCCGAATTTTTGCGAGAAAAAATTAGTATCTCGCAAGTTGTTAGACTTACGGATCTGAAATTCAGTGTATTAACTCTTTATTGAAAATAACCAGAATGTGTCCTAACATTTTTTAAATTCTCCTGTATGGGAAGGGGGGTGGGGTACACTTTCTATATATGGAAAATTGGTAGTGAGTTGGTTTGTAAAAATGATATTAGTTAAGAAAAAAATTCAGAAACAAAAAAAAAAAAAAAATACAGTGCTTCGCTTCATATATCCATTGCTTTCTACTATAATAATTGCTGAAGCTTATGTTTATTATATGGAGCGCTTACAGCACAGAGCAATCAACCCATAAAGTTGTGAAAAAAATATACATAAAATTTGTACTGTAAGCTTAATTACATGGAAATTTTAAGTTTGGATTGTACGCATAATTATATGGAAAATTTTACTCTTTTCTTTCCCTTTACGTTGGTCTACTTACCTTGATTTGGGACTTTCAAATTTCATCCTTTTTTCCACTGAAAAGTATCGATAATTCATCAAGGAAATAATTATACTATGATAATTTAATTAAAATTCATAGTAATTTGGCCCATGGCAAACAGTGGTGTAGTAATTGAAGGGGAAAAGGGGGAAATTGCCAGGCACCTCTGAACAATTCCCTGGAACCTCGTTCCCTTTTGCCTTGTAGGGGGAAGGGAACTTGGTACTGACATCAAACCTTCAGGTGTAATTACAAAAATTAAATTTATAAACAAATAAGAAATCATCAGTTTATTAGGTTCTAATTGATAATTTATGCACAAGATTTCCTATCGAAGATGTGGTAGATGAAGTTTCTGTTCTCCATGAGTCGACATTGCCAACTGATATAGTCGATATGGAAAAGATGTTGTATTGTGATAGAGAGGTGATACTTCTTGTTGAGAATTTTAAAACTGACCGAGAAAACTCGTTACCAGACTTAAGTCTAACAAGCAGATTGTCGATGAGATGCAGAAATTTCTACGTCGGATACAAGTATTATCAATTTCCACGGCAGAGTGCGAACGGGGATTTCCCCCTAGGAACTTACAGATGACTGATATTAGAAATAGACTAAGTGCTCAAACATTGTCTAACTTGTTGTTCTTCAATGTTAATGGCCCACCACTAGACAAGCTCAAAGTAGACGAGCTAGTTATTTCTTGGCTGAACATCATTCCACTGCTGATGATTTACTACGAAAAAATCCTGGAGGCCAATAGGAAATAAACCCGATTTCAGATTTGTTTTAAGGTGGCAAACGAGTTATGGAAAATGTATACTTGTATTACTAATGACTTATTTGTATTATTCAACTTTGTACCTAATTTTTAATAAGTCTCTTCTTTCCTTTTTATAAACTAGAAGGTAAACTACTTTGAATAAATATTCATAATAATTGCAATTATGCATATTTGTAACTTAAATTTAACGCAGTGTTTTAGTGATTACACAAATTACAATTATGAGCATACTTTACGGAGATGCTCTCACAAAGGGTACCCAAGCACCTTTATATGCTATGAAAAACTGTTTTTTCAAGTCTTTTGGAGAAAAATACTGTGAACTGAGAAATCATAACCTTTTCCATATTGTACAAGGGTATTTTCCTGCGAATAGAAGTTTCTTTGGGAGTTCGTTGAGAAATTAACACTTGCAAGAATACTTTCTTAGTACAAGTATATTTTATTCACAGTAATTTCCCCCCACCTTGAAGTGCTTCAATTTCCTCAGTGACGTAACACTTTACCATTTTATATCGTAAAGGTCAGATCCACCGTTATCGTAACAGAGTTGTGTTGGAGGGATTGACCGCAGAAATTCAAACTCCGATTAGTGACAATATCACAGACTTGTTTCATTACAAGTGTAAACTCTTTAGTCAGTAGAGAAGAGGACGTGGATCATGTGTCAGAGTTGATGACGATGGATTTTGGTGAGTCAGAGTAGGTCACAGTAGATGAGAGTGGTTCATGGTGGGTCACGGTGGGTAGTGGGTCATGGTGGGTCACCGTGGGTGGTGGGTCATGGTGGGTCGTGGGTCAGAGAGGGTCATGGTGAGTGGTGGGTCAGTGGGTCGTGGGTCACGATGGGTGGTGGATCAGTGGGTCGTGGGTCAAGTTTTCATTGACCCACGCCAACTCTGGTTCGATCTCCATTATAAAATTTCAAATACTGGATACAGGTTATTTAACATTTCGAAATAATAGACAAACAATTAAATTAAAACTTCTTGTCAGCTGGCCTGGGTTAGGGCAACTCCCACTTGTGCAGTTGCTTGGATCCATGTCGGGATAGTATGAGGGAACATGTGTCTCTTCGGGATCACTTCAGGATTGATAATCAAGTAATGACCTTCGAATATGAATCACCTTTTTAATAACTATTCCGGTTTCTTTACCATAATACTATATTTCTTTACCATATTTCTATAATTATCCAGTAATCCTTTATCTCTAGTTCCTTTTTCCTTTCTCTTTTTTCTATTCCTCTTTTCCTCCTTTTCTCTTATCTTCTTTTCTTCTTTTTCACTCTTTCTTTTCCTTTTTCTAATAAAACTGAAGAGGGGTCGTGACTGGGAAGAGGGACTGTAGACACGGTCATCAAATTGCTTTGATGTTTCTCTTCGGATGTCTGATATGAATTAGTTAATCCTAAAGCATAATACGAAGCAAGAATCCCAAAATTCATTTGATTTTTTAATTTCATATTTGGCTAAATTATCATAGTTTCATGATTTCAGTTCAAAATAGACAGCGACATTACCCTGTTCCCACTCACAATTTTCCTATTACGCAGTAATGGATATGCGTAGAAAATATGCAATGATTTTCTCCCACTTTTCATTATGCCTACCCATACTGTAACGCCAGAATCCCCATATCTGTCACTTCAATGGGCGCTTGTGCTTCTCATTCTCTCCATATTGTGGGGTATCCAGAATCACTTGTGACACAGAACTGTAATTCATCTGAGAACATCACATTGGACCATTGTCTTTCGTCTCCGTCACGATGTTCTCTACACAATTATATATGTCACCTCTCGGGCACAGGATAATGGAACACCTTTCACTGACGTCCTGGCATAAAACTTAACAATTTTCAGTCGTCGTGAAGTAGTTCTGGGGGACACAAAGACACCAAAAGCACGACGTGAGCAATTTGAACTGGAGTAGTAACTCATTCGTTTTTGCAAACTGGCCTATGTACCGATAACTGTCGAACTGTTGTACCCCTTTCGCAACCTTGTTCATGCACACGCACAGCTATTTCTCTTATAACAACGACTAGCTGAAGCCGGGAAATAACACTCTTTGGTACGTCCTCTAACTTGAAAAATGGCACTGCCACACTCATATAATCAGTTATATGAACCCTTCCTTTCACCTTCCAACATACTATTTACTCTAGACGACAGCATTGTACTGACAACGGCTTCTACTGTATTTGATTGTATCTCCTTCTCACTCAATGTCGGAGTTCTTTCTTATTAGAGTCCTCTACTCGCACACTTATAACAATATCCAGTCACGAAGTGGTGTAAACAAGGTTATGGGTTAAAATGTATTTGTTCCATAGCAACGACCAAGCAGTGTACAGTATATCTGGTTTTACCTACATGACTTTTAGTGTAGAATTCTTGTTTTTCTTCCTCTTCTTTTTATTGTAAAATATTTTCTTCGGAAATATTGCAAGAACTAATTAGAATTACTGTATCTTGAAATTCGAACTAAACATGAAGTGCAATTTTTGCCCATATGGTTATTATTTCATGCTACAATGTCTGAATATTCACTTGAGTGGATACAAAGCTTCGGATGAAAACCAGAATAGTAATTCGTACCCAGGGGTGTAGCCAAGGGGGGGCCCAGCGGGGCCGGGCCCCCCCAAATGGTTTCCTGGCCCCCCCAAATGACCAGCTTTTAAAACATCATAGTAAAATTATCTCGCTTCATTCATTTAAAAGTAACAAATTTTATTGACAATTAATAATTTATGGTAAAATAGTAAGGAGAAATATTGTTTTTTCCATACCGATCGAAAAATAGTATAGTATCTCTTCCTTATACCGATCGAAAAATAGGATACTTTTTTGTGAGAGCAGATTACACAATTTACTGCGATTTCTATGCTGTAACAAGTATATTTTTATATGCTTTAACAAGTGTTTTAAAAGACATAGAGGATGGAAAATTTGGTGAGAAACAATGCTTTTATTCAATTTGGATTTCATTCGCTCTCTTTCATTTCTACTCAGTGTAATAAAATAATTGGTTTTTTTTTTTTTTTTTTTTTTATATAGTCACGAATAATAAATATTTTTGTCAGGAAACCGTAAAGAAATTAAGTGAAATTTCAAAGAAAATCAATCTTGTGTGGATAGGTTCTGTATACAAGGTCTTAAATTTAAAGGTAACCAAGAAAAGTTTTGTTGCTTTTTCACCCACCACCTTCGAACATTGATATGTCACCTAACCCGGAAGATCAAAAATAGTCCCCATCTGCATCGACGACCTTCTCAAAACGTTCTGGAAGGCCATGGAATCAATCGCGGTAGAACTTGGTGGGCCGTGAAACGAAGAAAGTATCAGGTGTATTTTGGACTTTTACTAGGGATTTGAAATGACGTCCTCTAAGGTGATTGTTCAAAGAATGGAACAGGTGATAATCGGACGGTGCAATACCCGGGGAATATAGTGGTTGCAATATAGTTTCCCATCCAAGGCGGAGAATGGTGTCCTGAGTCATCTTAGCCACGTGGGACTTAGCGTTGTCCCGTAAACGAGGACCCATTTGCAATTCAGAAGTGATGGCTCCAGAGTTCTGAGTTTTTGTTGAGCACAGCTCAACTGCTGACACTACACAGTTGCATTAATATTCTGACCAGCTGGTAGCAGTTCCCGATGCACGATGCACCAAACATACAGAAGGACCTTATTCTGGTACAGTGCTGGTTTCTGCTGTTTTGAAATCGGTTCATGGGATGCTAACCAATGATGACGGCGCCGTGGAGCTTCGTATAGGACACACTTTTTATCACATGTCAACGCCCTGTCCAGAAATGCCTCCGAAACAGTAAATAAACACAGGCGACTGCCGCGTTTCCTTCTGGCCCGGAGTCAAAATATGTGAGACCCATTGACCCAACTTGTAGTGCTTCACAAGTTGATGGATGTGCTGCCGAATGGTTTCTCCACACAGTGAATTGTAGTCCCAGTTCCTCTTTGTACATGTGTTGGTCTTCCGGCACGTGATGTTTTCGGGTGTTTCGTCATCGTCCTTAAACTTGTTAAACCATCGCTGCATGTTCGCGTCGTCACGACACCCTCACCAAAGGCCTGGCATATCTTCTGTCCCGCTACAGCGGCGTTTGACCTCCATTTGAACTCGTTCAGCATACATGCTCTTATGACACTCTGTGGATGTACCATGTTCCCTCTGTCTTTACGCAAGTTCACGGTGTATCTGAATTACCACAACCAGGTAGTATTTCGGATATACCCACACCAACAAATGACGTTCGCCTTATCTCCACTCGCATTCAACTCACGGTGTGAGGTCCAATTGAACACAAACTTCCACGAAAAGGGACAGAACTTTCTTGGTTACCTTTATAGTTATGCACGAAGGTATAGCATTTGGTCCCGGGCAGTAGCTCTTGATTAAGCATAATAAAAACTATCTTGAATATAATTTATGGATAATAATAATAACTAACTAACTAACTAACTCTATGGCCTATGGAACCCGGAGGTTCAATGCCGCGTTCACAAAAGCTCTCCACTGACTTCTATCCTTAGCCAATTGGATCCAGTTTCTACTTTGTATTCCAATCTCTGCGAGATCCATCTTAATATTGTCCTCCCATCTACGCCTAGGTCTTCCTAATGGTCGTTTTCCGATTGGTCTTCCAGTCAAGACTTTGAAAGCGTTTCTACTTTCTTCCATTCAAGCTACATGACCCGCCCACCTAAGCCTTCTAGACTTGACGACCCTAACAATGTTGGGTAAACCATATAACTTATGTAGTTCCTCATTATGAAGTTTCCGCCATTAACCATTCCCGTTCCTCTTGGGTCCGAATATTCGTCTCAGGATCTTGTTCTCAAATACTTTCAGTCTATGTTCTTCCCTCAGAGTAAGTGACCATGTTTCGCAGCCATACAGAACAACAGGCATAATTATCGTTTTGTATATTTTAAGCTTCAAATTCCTCGACAGAATTCGCGACGACAAGAGATTTTGAACCAAAATAGTAACACGAATTCCCTGCTTTTAGTCGACAGTTAATTTCTTCGTGAATATGATTTTCCTCTGTTAATATTGATCCTAGATATTTGAAACTATGCAATTTATCAAAAGTATTATTTAATATTTTAACGCATCCATAATTTGCTGTATTCCGGTCCCGATGCACTTCCATGTATTTAGTTTTCTCTGCATTTACTTCTAAATCCATGTCCCTGCAAGCGTTTAATAAAATCTCTGCATTTCTTTCTATTGTTCTCCTATCATCCCCTATTAAATTTACATCACCAGGATAATAATAATAATAATAATAATAATAATAATAATAATAATAATAATAATAATAATAATAATAATAATAATAATCTAAAATAGTGTTTTTAGTTTTCCAGAAGAAAACCAAAATTTTCCTTTCTTTCAGGCCTCAAAAACACTAGCAGCAACACTTTTTTCGGCTTTGTACATTGTAGCTGGCCCCCCCTCAAAAACGACGGGCCCCCCTACACAAACCTGCTGGCTACACCCCTGTTCGTACCCAACACTAAACAGAAAATTCTGTCTATTCTGGATAAGGACTTTAAATTCCTACCAACCAAGTAACGTCACAAAAGAAAATACTCATTATTGTATATCCAAATGAAATATTTTGAGTATATTAATTCAATAATGTAATTCCTCATGGGTCTTGGAAGATGTATAAAGAAAATTGCATATGTAGAAGGCGAAATGAGCTTAGTAATTTCTTTTTATTATTTCTTTAAAACAAAGATCATGTAAAATCGGAAATTACATAATGTACCACCATCATCATCATTATGAGTATTCTGCCATTATTGAGTTACAGGTTATTTGCTGCAATTGAGAAACTTCTATGCTGTAAGTTCTTCAGTTAGCCCCTTTGTCTCCACGTACGATTTTTCTGTTTTGATATCGTTCATCAATTGTAGCCTCCTTAGCCCTCTCCCTCTCTTTCCTGCTACTATACCCTCTAGCACGTCCCTCATGATAGATTCTTTTTAACCAATGTCTCAACCAGTTTCTTTTCTTCTTCTCAACAATATCTAAAACGATACTTTCTGCCCAATCATTCTAACACCTTCCATTAGTTTTTCGTTTGATCCTGCTTATTCTCTCCATTCTTCTTTACACCTACACCTTATCTCAAAAAGGTTGAGCGTATTCTTTATTGGTGTTTGAGGCAAAAATTTTTAAGTCCAGCTTCGGGTATCTTCGGAAAAAAGTAAACCAGGTTCGAACCTTCAAGCCAGCCTTTGCAATCGGGAAAAAGTTTGCAGATGTGTTTTTCTTCTTTTAAATATAATAAGACTTGTTACCAACTGTTGAAAAAAGCAACATTGATTGAAAAAATTAATGATACAATATTTCGAAACCTTTTATTAATGTCAGCACGTGCTTGTTTGTCATTTAGCTCTCCATACGTAATGGAACATTTAAATACGTTATAGGATCTTTCCATATGTAAAAGAATGCTCGAAGTTAAGAAATAGTACTAAAATACTAAAATAAAAGTGAAAGTAGAACAGAAACAGCGTTTGTAATGGATATGAATGTCATATAATTATCTTGAGATACGTCAGACATCGCTAGAAGGATGGTTCTAGAAGTCCTTGTGTTAGCTCACTGGTAAGCTATCGGATTTCAAATAATAAGGTAGTGCGTTCGATTCCCATCTGAGTCAATGCTTTTTTTTAATTATATTTTCCACAATGCATGAAAAATTATATAAAATAATTACATTAAAATACATAAGTTGTGTATATATAACATAATCATTGCAGAACATAGTAATTATTACGTTTAAAATATAATATCTGAGATAATTTTCACAGTAGGTCGGTATTGTATATGAGGATGTAAATACAAGTTAAGAAACTCATTCAATAGCAATAATTAAATCATGTAGTGTATTTATTTGCAGGTATTTGTCATATAGAGGGTAATTCTGAACATTCATAATACAGAATGTCATTTATGTTCTTGAAAAATTATTCGATGCATAAACAGAGGGTATAAACAGAGAATCCAAAGTCGGAACGCTCGTAAAAAATTCATGAACCCCAAAGGTCACGTGAGCAGACTGGAATTGTCCTTATGAAACATGCCCCAGCAGAAAGTCTTTACATAGATTTTCAATTCAATTCCTGATATATGCTTTTGCAATGTGGAAGTGGTGATGCCTTGAGTAGCCCTCTCTCGCTCACTCGCTCTCTATACAGAATATAAAAGTGGACGTATGTGTGTTTCAACATAATTCTGATATATCTAGAGCAATTTTAACTATATTTCTTACAGTCTGGAAAAAGAGTACTGTCGGGATACATATCAAAAATGCTAGAAACGGGTCGATATTAGTATCGAATCCATAGTTTCGTGGTCGCTTAGGTGAATAGTTCTACTTTCAATTCAAGTCCAATTAAGCTCCCATTAACACCCAGGGTGGTTACGTAGCGACATAAAGATATCGAAATCAACCGATATTAGAATCGAATCGTAAGTTTTCAGCGCCGCTAGCAGTGCAACATTTCCCATTAGTCCACATTAGTCCACATTTCACCTTAGTCCCATTGCCCAGAGGGCAACATATTTGCAGAGTGCAAAGTTTAAAACTTGAATAATATTTTAATTTTTTCCGTATGAAAAAGTTAAAAATCAAGAGCAAATATACTATTTCACGAACAATCCTCTTTTACTATTCTAATATGTTTAATAATAGCGTAAGAAATCTAACAGTAATTCAGAACATGTTTCACATTTGTCATTTTTTGTTACGTAGTTGTAGCTGTAGCATTTAGTGAGTGGTATTTAACTGTAATAAATTCACTAATTAATCATATTCGAATTAAGTTTTATTTTTAAGTTAGGAATGAAGGGGCGGAGAAATATGTAGTTATTGGGGGCACCGAGCTTTTCTACATTTAACTTTCAAGATCTCAATTTTTTTCTTTTGTCATTTGTTTCTAATAAAAAAAAGTTCAGTCACTTTTGGATTGTCATAGGATGGTAGGAGTTGGATTTTGGGATGCAGCCAGTGAGATTCTAGAGGAGCTAACTGCTTGAAAAAATATTTTTGAATCATCTGTAACATATGAAATAAGAATATGTATTATAAAAAATAGAAAGTAACTATGTCTGCGTAATCATCACGGTCAAATTGCAAAGTCAAATGAAATAACGTTTGGTATACACGGTGTATAGTCAGGCCCCAATCCCAACTGGGAAGTTATCATACGCGTGTCACTTTCATTATAATACATATCCTTAAAGCCAGTAGATGTCCGAATTTTTGCGAAAAATTGAGTATCTCACAAGCCGTTCAACTAAGAGCTGAAATTCAGCATATAGCTCTTTATTAAAAATAAAGAGAATATATCCTGGCATTTTTTAAATTGTCTTTTATAAGCGGGGGACGGGGGTGCATTTTCTATATATTGGAAATTGGTAGTGGGTTGATTTGTAAAAATAATCGAAAACGATTGATATTAGTTTAGAAACAAATTGAGTAATGCAAACTACAGTTCTTTGAATTTTGTACCGACTGCTTTCTATTTATAATTGCTGAAGCTGGTGTTTAATATATGGAGCGTTTTGAGCATAAGGCAATCAAGCCATAAATTTAGAGAAAAATGGCCACAAAGTTGTAATCTAAACTTAATTACATGGGCATTTTCAATTAGTACGGCATGCTTAATTATTTAGAAAATTAGCTTCTCTTTCTTTTTTGCGTTGGTCTACTTTTCCTTGATTTGAAACTTTCAAATTTCACCCTATTTTCTACTGAAATGTGTCTGTAAGGCAACAAAGAAATAATTATATATGATAAATTTAAATTTATTTTAATTCGGAAGATGAGAAACACTTTGCCATTATATATCGTAAAGGTCAAACCCACCAGTATTATAACAGAGAGGTTCTTGAGCCATTGACGGTAGAAATTCAAACTCCGATAAGTGATAATTTCAGTCGTTTTATTACAAGTGTAACCTCTTTAGTCAATGGAGAGGAGGACGCGGATCATGGGTCAGAGTTGATGTCGATGAGTTTTGGTGGGTCGGAGTTTGTCGCAATGGTTCAGAGTGGTTCATAGTTGGTGGTGGGTCAGAGTGGATCGCGATGGTTGATGGGTCAGAGTGGGCCAATGGGGTATTTGGGTGGTGGGTGATAGTGGGTCATGGTGGGTCGTGGATGAAATTTTCATTGACCACACCATCTCTGGTTAAAATTGTACTAAAGAGGCACCGAAGATGCATGTCGGCTATTATGCTCAAATTTTGCTCATGGATAGAACTCCACCAGAAAGCAATAAATCTGAAACGGTTCACGGTATCACCTCCTAGAACTTGAGATGTAGGGGTTTGTCTGATTGGCTAAATTAAGACGTCAATGATTTATCCTTCAACAACCAAGCTTTTTTGATCGTTTCCGTGGGGAAGTCAGAAGAACACGTGCCTAGTAATCGTAATATTGATAGTTCACGTCCACGCCGGGGTATTTGTTTTGTGTTTTTTTGATTCACCCAAATATAAACAAATCACACATATAGGCATTTTAACATATTTTGGGAGAGTAATTTTGTGGTTCGTTGCGTTTCATCGCGTCTCTGCCGCTGGTAGTAAAGTTTTCAAAATGGAACTTCATCTACCACGGATCGTCGCTGCGGGGCCACCAATTTCTGGCGAGAGGTCAATAGTTGACCATCTGTAGTCCACCGACGCTTACAGCTTAGGGTAATGAACGATGTCTTTGCCTTGTAGACTTCATGACTACCGACGTCGGCAGTCAACTAGCTTTTAGTATTCCTTTACTAACCATCTATCATTCATGTTTATACACGGTGTTGTCATAATAATAATAATAATTATTATTATTATTTGTAGTAATAGTAGTATAATTGATGATAGAATAATTATTGTCTATGTATTGTCTAGGTAGGACTACACACAGGATTTGGCTTGTTTTGGTTCGACTTGACTCTAATCCGAGTCGAGTTGGAAGATATTTTTCGCGCCGAGTCCTAGAGTAGACCTCAAAGATGTTTGTTTCGAGTCGAGTCGAGTTTCAAAGAAAAGTCGCTCGTGCCCATCCCTACTAATGAGAGCTTAATCGGAGTTAAGCGAAATTGAAAGTCACACTATTTATCTAAACGATCCCGAAAACTATGAATTCGACACTAATATCGATCATTTTCTAGCAATCTTTTATATGTTGTTGAGTTGATTTTGAGTTTATCGTCCCGTTCAGCAGTGAGGCTATATGAGACGTGGACCTACTGATTAACGTGGAATCCGAACCACATGAGCACCCGCCGGGAATCGAATCCGGGTCTCACACGCCAAAGGCGAGTACGCTAACCGCTAAGCCACGGATGAGCTCAATATTTTATATGTATCGCCCTCCCATTCACCATAGGTAACCCGACAGCACTCTTTTCGAAACTATAAGAAATGTGGTTAAAATTACTCTGGGCCAGTGGTTGTCAATCTAATTCCTATCACGATCCCCTTTTATCACACCCTCTTGCTAGCGACCCTTTTATAATTTGTTTTATAATAAGCTTGTGTGGGATTTTTAACATACCTATTTCTATAATAGTAGAATCCATTTTTTGTTTATAGTGAACAGTGCCATGGAAAATCAGCGCCCGGGGAGAGAGTATAATACGATGTCACCGTATATATGAGTGAGGTCGACAGACTAGCTGCGAAGCGCCACCATGGTTGGCACGAAGCTCAATAAAATTTTCAAAATAAACCCTACCTTTCCTTAATTTTGAGCACATTTTATTATGTTTTTCTTTCTATTTTACACATGTACTTTCCTAACATGAGTAACACACTTCCTCCGAAATGTGTGGCCCCTTTTTTCGGCGCCCGGCACTGACAATGGATACAGTACTGCAATATCTATATTCCCAACGACGAAGGTGCTGGTTCAAGATGGATGTTAAACTCCTTCATTGAAGAGGCCATTAACGTATCCGATCTAAGCCCACAACTTCTTGACCAAATAATAGAATGATCATGCGACAAGTCTTTGCAACTGGTTTTCTGTAACGAAGACTTGGACAAGTTCTGCCTGATGAAGAGGGAAGAATATCCTGGTCTGGAAATTGCTGCTTTAAAATTAATAATTCCATTTGCTATATCGTACTTGTGCGAAAGTGTGTTTTTTTATGGTAAACATTAAAACAAAGACAAGAAATCGCTTATCAGTTGAAAATGGCTTGATAATGTTCGTCATGAAGATTGAACCGGGCATTGCTGCACTAGTAAAATTGCACCATGCTTAGGTATCTCATTAGGTTTCAATTTTAATTGTATTTCAATGTGCAGGTTTTGTTGCATGTGTATTTTTCTAGTATTTCTATATACAGTCCTCATTAGTTTTATATCATACCTCTTTCATTTAAATTCATTTTTAAACAGCTGTACTAATTAACTAACTAACTCTATGGCCTATGGAACCCGGAGGTTCAATGCCGCGTTCGCAAAAGCTCTACACTGACTTCTATCTTTAGCCTATTGGATCCAGTTTCTACTTTGTATTCTTATCTCAGCAAGATCCATCTTACTATTGTCCTCCCATCTGCGCCTACGTCTTCCTAATGGTCGTTTTCCGATTGGTCTTCCAGTCAAGACTTTGAAAGCGTTTCTACTTTCTTCCATTCTAGCTACATGACCTGCCCACCTAAGCCTCCTAGACTTGACGACCCTAACAATGTTGGGTAAACCGTATAAATTATGTAGTTCCTCGTTATGAAGTTTCCGCCATTCCCCATTCCTGTTCCTCTTGGGTCCGAATATTCGACTAAGGATCTTGTTCTCAAATACTTTCAGTCTATGTTCTTCCCTCAGAGTAAGCTACCATGTTTCGCAACCATACAGAACAACAGGCATGATTATCGTTTTGTATATTTTAAGCTTCAAATTTCTCGACAGAATTCGCGACAAGAGACTTTGAACCGAATAGTAACACAAATTCTCACCCTTTGAAAATGTTTAGTAGGCTTATTTTTTATTGTTCTTTACAGTATGTATAAAAAATAAAAGTATGCCTATCAGAACAAAATTAAAAGTAATATTTAAAAATAATTTATGGTATTAGATTCTAACTATATTTATCTCTTCCGCCTATCTTCGCGATCCCCTAGAGGCCGCGACTCCCAGGTTGAGAAACCCTGCCCTACACATACATGATATGTTGGAACATACATACATACACTTTTATATGTATAAATGCAGATAAGAGAGGAGAGAGAGCGATTAAGGAATTACCGCTCTCAATCTCTTCACTGTACTTTTGCAATTCGTGACTTTCTTACGTGACAGTTTGGGGCTAGCTAGTTTTTTTTGTCTTGAACCACGATCCGATTTTCTATATGCTCTACCTAAATGCTGTAATGCGAATATTGACAAGTTATCTGCGATGAAAATAGCTGCAAATAAATACATTACATAACTTATTTATTGCTATTACACGATTTTCTTAATTTGCATTTAATATTCACATATAGCACACCGACGTTCTGTCAATAGCTCAGATGTTATATTTTAAAGATAAGAATTACTTACGTCGTGAAATGATATGAATATATATATATATATATTCAACTGATATATACAACTGATGATACGAATATATATATTTAACTCATATATACAACTGATGATATGAATATATATATTCAACTGATACATACAACTGATACATACAACTGATGAATTGTAATGTAACTATTTTACATAATTTTCATGCATTGAGGAAAGTAGAATATAATAAAAGAATCTCACCTGAATGGGTATCGAACTACGATGTAAACGCTCGGTGGTGTACCACTGAGCTAACATGACCGCTTTTCGGAAGCTGCTTCTGAAATATAACTGAGCTCATACGTAAATGCTCTTTTCCGTATGGAAATCACAATGACGAAACGAGAGTGTGAATACATAGTTTCGAAATATACTATCATTAAGTATTTCAATCAATGTTACTTTTTTCTACACTTAATACCATTTCAACACGTCTTATTATATTTAACAGAAGGAAAAACATATCTGTACATTTTTTCCCGATTGCTAAGGTTGGCTTTGGAGGTTCGAACCAGCAGCTTTAGTTTGCTGTTTTCCGAAGATACCCGAAGTTGGACTTCGAAAATGTTCATCTCAAAACAGCTATCATCATATCGTTCAATCTGTTTGGTATATGGTATATGTTTTTATACGTGTAAAGTCAGTATAACAATTCATTCTTTAAACAGCTTTTCGTATGTATTAATATTCCTTTATAAAAACTGTTTTTAATATTTTATTACGGCGCATCATTTTCAGATTTCTTTCGCGAGTCGTTGACAAAGTCGTTCCCCACAATAGGCGTGTCGTGCAAGTAACCAATCACATGTCAGGTACTAGCTTTTACCTATTGCTTCCTGCTCACAGCTCAGAACATTGGTAACTATGGATAGACGTACAGCAGTAATTACTTTATGGGAGTTGGAAGGCTATTGTGCAACTGCAGCTAGGAGGCGAGTAAGTGTCCCGGCCTCTACAGGAAGGCGATGGATTCAGAAATATGGTGCAACAGGTCAGACTGGTAATTTACGATCTCCTGATCGTCCGCATGTGTCAACCGAAGCCGAAGATGCGAGATTAGTAAACGAAGCCTGGTTAGACCCACTAAGGACGTCTAGACAGCTAAGGGAAGCTTCTCTCTTTCCTGGTAGTAAGCATACAGTTCTGCGAAGGCTTTGTCATGCTGGGTTACGGGGCCGTGTTGCTGCCGTGAAGGAAAAACTCCCAGACGACCACAAAATTTACCGTCTCACGTTTGCACAGGCGAATGTGGGTCTCAATTGGGAAAACGTAGTTTTCTCAGATGAATCCATATTCACAACATCAATGGAGGGACGCCATTTTGTGTATCGTCCGAGAGGCACCCGATATGACCATAAATATGTAGCTGCTTGCAATCGCAGTGGCCATGTATCTATTTTATGTTGGGGTTGGATTTCCAGTCGCGGAGAAGGACAGCTTCACAAAATTGAAGGACATCTGGACAGTGTTCAGTACTTAGACATTATTGGTAATATCATGGTACCATCTGTACAAGTATTTCAGCCTGATGGTATAATTCAGTTCCAGCAATACCAGTCGCCAATACATACTTCCTGTGGTTCAGGAATTGTTCGCAGGGCATTCTGAGATTGATTTAATCGACTGGCCGCCTCGTGGAGCAGACCTCAATCTCATGGAAAATATGTGGGCAGAAGTGAAGCGTACTCTAAAAGACAGTTGGCCTGAGGCAGATCCACCAAGAACTCAGGAGGACCTGTGGCATCTTGTTTCCGAAGCATGGCTGGAGGTAGGGGAAGGAGATAGATTTGTCACCAATGTAGTAGATTCCATGCCCAGAAGAATGGAGCGTGTAATAAATTCAGAAGGGTCTTGGACACAATATTAATGTCCCCGCCTTAACTCCCGAAAACAGCCCTTTTCAGGGCTACCTAAACGCTTCTGAAAATATTTCTAGAAGTAAACCACTCTTGTATCCGATTTCTGTGCAATTCTACTAACAAAAGAATGATAATTCGCTGCAGGCTTTGAACTCAAGACCTCTTCATTGGTAAGCCCGTACTCTACCAGTGAGCTAACATGAACACGCAAACCCAACCTGAAGAAACACGACTTTCAATTTCTGGTATTCGATGACAATGATGCTCATATACTTTGCAAATGTTGTATTCAACTTGGGATATTCCACAACACACACACACACATAAACAAAGCGAAAGAGAGAGAGAGAGATGAATATACAAAAGCATATTCAACGTATTCGAATGAGACTCTAAGTAACGACATTCCGTTCTAAAGAGAATTTGTGTTTCTTCCCGTGACGTTAAGGGGATCGGGAAAGTTATGTGTCTTGAAGCAGGATCCGACTTTGGATACTGTTTATACACTTTCTATATCCGTAGGAATATACTGTATTTCACGAATGTAAATGACATGCTGTAATGAGAATATTGAGAGTATGACAAATAGCTGCAAATAAATATACTGCATAACTTATTTATTGCTATTAAACGATTTTCCTTTAAACGATTGCTATTAAACGAACTTGTATTTAACATTCTCATATATATAATACCGACCTACTGTGAAAATTACATCAGATATTATATTTTAAACATAATAATTACTATGTTCTGCAATGATTATGTTATATATACACAACTTATGTATTTTAATGTAATTATTTTATATAATTTTTCATGCATTGCGGAAAATATATTTTTTTAAAAAAGCATTAACCCAGATGGGAATCGAACTCTCAACCTTATTATTTGAAGTCCGAGAACTTACCAGTGAGCTAACACAAGGACTTCTGTAACCATGCTTCTAGCGACGTATAACGGGTCTCAAGATAATTATGACATTCATATCCATTACAAACGCTGTTTCTGTTCTACTTTCACTTTTATTTTAGTACTCAGGCGATAATTATGTTCTATTTCTTAACTTTGAGCATTCTTTTACATATGGAAAGATTCTATAACGTATTTAAATGTTCCATTACGTATGGAGAGCTAAATGACAAACAAGCACGTGCTGACATTAATAAAGGGTTTCGAAATATTGTATCATTAAGTATTTCAATCAATGTTGCTTTTTTCAACACTTAGTAACAAGTCTTATTATATTTAAAAGAAGAAAAACACATCTGCAAACTTTTTCCCGATTGCAAAGGCTGGCTTGGAGGTTCGAACCTGGCTTACTTTTTTCCGAAGATACCCGAAGCTGGACTTAAAAATTTTTGCCTCAAAACACCAATAAAGAATGCGCTCAACCTTTTTGAGATAAGGTATACACTTCGGAAGCTTCCAATAGTTTTTCATCATCTTTGCATAATATTCATGTTTCTGCACCATACACTACAAACTCCATACGAATCATTTTATGAGTCTTTTTCTCAACTCTTTATTCAGGGTTCCACAAAATAGTATTTTCTTCCTCCTAAAGACTTCTTTCGCCGTTCCTATCCTTGTTTTTTTCTTATATTGGAACTTCATGTCATGACTTGTAATATTATTTCAGGTATCTAAAACCAGTAACTTATTCTATTTTCTTTCCCGCTACTTTTGTATTTGACACCAACCGCATCGTTCCAATAACCATGACTTTTATTTTTCTAACATTTATTCTGATATCTTATTCTTCACAGCACTTCCTCAAGTTTTCTAACATGTTATTGATTTTCTTTTCAGATTTCGCAAACAAGAACCATACAAACCGTATACACCTAATCATTCTACCTTCTACCAAAATGCTGTCTTCATTATGTAGGCTCTTTTTCACTCTCTCTTCTAGATAGGTACAAATAATGTTGCCGAGAGAAGCATTCTTGTCGAACTCCCCAATAGTTTAAAAAAAAGAAAAGAAAAGAAAAAAAGAAAGAGTATTTACTATCGGTAAAAGAGTTCGATATTGTTCACGTAATACCTATGTATTAACAAAAGTAATTGAGTACCAGGATTTAAAGATAGAAGTCTTTCGACATCTTTCAAACACACACACACATATAATTAAATATAATTTTCGCAACTAAAAACATTCATTATTTTGTTCACCTTGAATTTTGTTGCCCAGACAAATAATCATAATCATCCGATTGTTTTTATCAAATAATAATATTATCAGTGTCTAAGACTATCAAATGTCATTCTAGTAGAGAATATTTATTAGGGGCTGAAGTTAAAAAAAGAAAGAAAGAAAGAAAAGATCAATCTCATTCTCAAACATCACTCAAATAGAAAGCCTAACTTTATTTTTTGCCTAAATAGAACAAGAATGCTAAATATGCAATATTCAAAATGTAGTTCATCATATATGAAAACTAATAAACTTACTGAGAACAAAGGAAAATTTAGGAGAGGGGTCTCCCACGCATAGTCCTACTCAATCTATGCATCTGGACAAGAATAACCTACGTTTATAATTTGTTCTTTCGCTCCTTTCCTAAGAGATAGAATGTAGGGTAAATGCAGTATGTGAGGTCGCGAACATCCAGAATTTGCTACCTTGAGCCAGCGACGAGAGAGCAAAACAGCAGCTCTCTTCCCACTCACTCTACTTGAAGCCAAGAAGTGCCTCCCTGCGTTTGTTACGCTTCACGCAAACTCTTCCAACAAGAAGACTACATGCTACATCTTTAATATTCCTTTCAAATACTTAGGGCATCATGCATGTGTATTATGAAATCTACAATTCACGATGGTTTTTCCTCTCAATCTTAAAGAGAAAAAATGGTCCAGAGAAGGAACTATCTGTACTTGGTTTTGAACCACCAAGATAGTCAACAGATGAACAGAATTGAAACTTAATAACGATTAGCGGGGAAAATATGAAAGTTGAGGACAATTTTATTACATGTAAATCAGATTCAGATTCAGAAATCAGATTAGGATTCAAATTCTATAATATCGCCATATAACGAAAAACATACTCGAAGATAAGATATACACAAATCAATAGATCTGACTAAGCTGAACAAAATGATGGGTAGGTGTAAGTCCTCATCCATAGTTTTGGAGAAAATCTAAAAAAAAAATAATGTTTTATAAATATTAAAGTTGATGCTGTACTAATATCACGCCACCTATTACAATGAAACATACTAAAGTATACCCCATCATACTTTCCATTATTACGCTACCAAGATTACAGTATATACAGTACCGGGTATGTTAAAGAAATATAACCATTAACTTCTTAATATTGTTTAAAGGTGAAATATATATATATATATATATATATATATATATATATATATATATATATATATATATATATATATATATATATATATATATTACAGAGTTTTATTTCTAAAAATAAAAGTGCCGGTACGCTGGATCTCAGGTTCATAATTGTTAAAAGTTCCATACCTTTCACGATATTATTATTATTATTATTATTATTATTATTATTATTATTATTATTATTATTATTATTATTATTATTACTATTATTATTATTACATCTAGCAGTGTATCACTAGAGTCCTGTAACTAAAATCTCTTATGCACACACATATAGAGATAATTTTAAAATATCTATTTCTTACATCTTAATTTTACAGTACAATAAACGTAATGATAATCTTGCTTTTTCTCTTTTTGTAAACGGGTGAAAGTAAGGTGCTATTGTTTGTTTTCAAAAGGCATCAAGTGTTTCACAAATACTGAATTTCAATAACAACACACATACAGTACATCGTTCACATAATGTTCTTCAGAATACTAATCATTCTACCAAAATATTCTACAAACCTCGACTAGATTAACGGATAAACTTTGCAAAAAAAAAAAAAAAAGGATGTTTTAACTTCATCCTTTTCCTAATAATGAATAAAAACTAGTGGCGTAGCAAGAGGGTAGGCAGGGTAGGCATTGCCTATGGGCGCAGGGAATTTCGATATATTAGGGGCGCCGCAGGTTTTTAATAAAAAAGCAAATTATATAAACAGTGCCCCAAGTTTTCACAGTACTTCTTTCTGAACATGGCAAGAATAAAAATTCCTGCTCACTTCACTCGCAGTTTATTACATTTGCGTATCAAATTATTGACATTATTCTAAACTCGTCGAGGTTATAGCACTGTATGACTAAGAAATTAATCCTCCTGTATTGATAGGATATCAGTTCTATATTATATGTACTGAGCTTACTAATTAAAATTCCCCTGCACAACAGGCTTCAACAATAATGAAAAATTCTATGGCCTATAAAATCTGGATTAAAACGAGAAATGTTGCCATGATTATGAGGCACAGTACTATTGCCACATACCACGGCTACACAGAACCATGCAGAAGCACCAAGGGCCGGGCAAGCCGGACAACTCCTGGGGCGGCAACGTCAGGGGGCGCCCAAACGAGCACTCCAAAATACATTTTCTAATGTATTTTCTAATACCATTGTAATAAAATGTTAAATATAGACTAGGACTAGGTGGGGGACAGCAAAAATACACTTTGACCATGAAAATTTTGCCCATGAATTGGACATGTCTGAACTGATAGAATATGCATAAGCAAAAAGTGAGAAAGAAACACTTCTGACTTTGTAAGCAATTTGTCGATTAAAAAAAAAATGAAAATAGAAAAAATTGCTTATAAGCAGTTTCACAAAATTTTATTATTTATTTTATAATTGTATAAAATCGTAACTTACTATATAGATATACTCATTTGAAATCCTTTTGATAATACTGGTTGATACATTACTGTTTATTTACGCTACCACTGCAGAAAAAAAAGAAAGTCAGAATTTTACATGAGTGTATTTTTAAGTCCAGTTTACTTTTAAAATACATACCACAACGATATAAAAAGAAAAAACTGTCAATACTGTCCCACTGATAATTTTCGGTTTATGGCCGTTTCTGCGCGTATGCATAAGTTATAGATGATCATGCATGGGGACTATTCGATGGACGAGAAGGGCACCAGTAGGGATTTTGCCTACGGGCGCCAAACACCATTCTTACGCACTGATGAAACAATTAATTGGATACATTAAAAATGGGAACTGAGCAAAGGCTCCTCTGCGGAGAAATACATAGGTGGAATCCTAACAATTTTTGTACTGGCTTTTAGTTTAGTCGAACTTCAGTGACAGATAAATTTGTAGAGATTATTTCCTTGTGGGAGGTCAGTCTTTTCAGAAAAAAATTCTGGTTGGTTCAGAGTCCTATGATTTATATTACCGTGCGAAAAAAGAAAGAAAAAGAGAAGTGCGGGGACGTGGCAGCGAGCTAGAGACAAAAGGACCCAAATATTTCTAGCTCGTGAGTGCAATTATCTGACTTCAAGAAGGAACAAAGATTCGCCTCTTTCTGTAGAGAGAAAAAAAGGAAAAGGAAAACGATAAAAACTCTGATTTCACTGGTCAGCATGAAAATCCTCCTACGAGGATGAAAGAGTGTACCGGATAGACTTCGAGGCGCTGATTACGAATATCTCATCGAGAAAGTTCCAGCACGTAAGGTTTATTTTTTGGCGGGGTGCTGTTTCCATAATTGACAGAAAAATCGTATTTTTCGTATATAATATGTGTTTTCTGTGTTTGGAGTACATAATTCTGATTTTTTACGAGGGTGAAAGGGTGTACCAGATAGATTTCGAGAAGCCGATTATGAATATCTCATCGAAAAAGTTCCAGCACGTAAGTTTTTTTTTTTTTTTTTTTTTGGCGGGGTATTGTTTCCATAATTGACAGAAAAATCGTATTTTTCGTATTTAATATGTGTTTTCCGTGTTAGAAGTGCATAATTCTGATTTTTTACGAGGGTAAAAGGGTGTACCGGATAGATTTCGAGACGCTGATTACGAATATCTCATCGAGAAAGTTCCATCACGTAAAGTTTTTTTGTTTTTGGCGGGGTGCTGTTTCCATAATTGACAGAAAAATCTTATTTTTCGTATTTAATATGTGTTTTCCGTGTTTGAAGTGCATAATTCTGAATTTTTATCTTAATCCAAGAACTGTTACTAGGCTATATCCCGGGAACATTCTTTTCTCTAGCTCACGACCCCCCGGAAACGTACCCCCTCCCCTTGGGTTGCAAAGATTTATTGTCGTTCCACTCTGCATACACTAAAACCTAGGCGTTATTGACGGAGAAAGATTTCGAAATCAACTTGTGATCATTCGTCGGCTCCATTTTGCCTAGACGACAGACAGATTGTTGACAAAAAGGTGCCAAGACATACACCACGTTGTCGCGTGAAACAAATATTTCAGTTTCGAGTTGATCTTTGTGTTAGAAGGTGGTGTTACGCTGTGTCTATGTACACCGTAGGTGAAAAATATTTCTGCGTGAAATATTGACGTTTGTGTTAAACGAACATGCCAAGAACTTGCAACAATTCGACAGATTCATTCTGCTACATATATGGGGAAATGATTTTCAGGGGACAAAGTAGGCCCATTGTCACCGTTCCTGAAGACAGCCTACCATCTGTACTTAGGGTGTAAAATCGGCGACCAGGTTTGTGTTTGGGCTCCGAAACAAAGTTGTAACTTGTGTGCGCGTACTCTTATAGGATGGTTGAAAGGTACACATAAATCGATGCCGTTCGCCGTATCTATGGTTTGGCGCGAGCTCCGTGATCATGTTTCAAACTGTTTCTTCTGTCTGACTAATATAAAAGGTTTCTCAAAAAAACATGAAACATAAAATACAGTATTCTAACTTGGTTTCCACGAGAAGACCTGTAAAACATGATGTTTGTCTGCCTGTACTGGTACCACCAGACTCATACACCCTGTGCAGTGTTTCATCCGATGAAGAACCTGCTGCTTGTGAGGATGTTGCACAATCTTCGAGTACACAGTCAGATCCCAATTATACTTCAGTGCCTGACACTAATGAACCACATATGATAAGTCAGGAAGAACTGAATGATCTGATCAGAGACTTAAACCTTCCCAAGTCTAAGGCCCTGTTGCTTGCATCACGACTTCAACAATGGAATCTACTAAACCAAGATGTGAATATATCGATGTATAGGAAAAGAGAGGTGAGCCTAGTTCCTAATTTTACAAAGGATGGTGATTTCGTGTATTGCAGTGACATTCCATCGCTTATGGGACAACTGAAGTTGAACTACAACACTGAAGATTGGAGGCTATTCGTAGATTCCTCTAGGATAAGTCTCAAAGCAGTGTTACTACACAATGGCAATGAAAAGCCAGCCATCCCTATTGCTCATGCTGTACATATGAAAGAAACATACGAGAACATGCGAAACCTATTGCAGAAAATAAAATATGAACATTTCCAGTGGTCTGTATGCGCTGACCTTAAGGTTATTGCCATCCTCACCGGTTTACAAGGAGATTACACAAAGCACTGCTGCTTCTTGTGTCATTGGGATAGTCGAGCCAAAGATCAGTACGCCATCACAAAATGGCCGCCAAGGAAGCAACTAGTCCCAGGGGAGATGAACGTGGGTGTGGCTAATGAACATCTTGTGGATCCGGAGAAGATATTCTTACCACCCCTTCATATCAAATTAGGGCTCGTGAACGTCTTCGTCAAGGCCCTGAACCGGAATGGTGAAGCATTTAATCATCTCAGAAAACTATTCCCAAGACTCAACGAGGCCAAGGTGAAAGAAGATGTTTTTACGGGACCTCAAATCCGAGACGTTTTTAAGGATACTACATTTTCTTCTAAGCTTAATGAAGTGGAAAGTGAGGCTTGAGAGGCCTTTCGAGAAGTGTGCAGTAACTTTCTAGGGAATCATAAGTCACCTGATTACAAAGACATTGTGGGCAGGTTAATTACTTCATTTCGTAACATAGGATGTAATATGTCCCTAAAGTTACACATCCTGTATTGCCACCTGGACTTCTTCTCTGAAATGTACAGGTTGGGGGAGGTCTCTGATGAACACGGGAAAGGTTTCACCAGCAAATAGCTACCATGGAGAGTCGCTACAGTGGTAAATGGAGTGTGAATATGTTAGCATACTTCTGTTGGGTGGTGACACGCGAGACACCCTGTAGTAATCACAAGAGGAGTAGGAAAACCAAGTGACACCTAAGTGTTAAACTTCAACTTTTTATGCAATTTTATCTGCATAATCTATATTGATATTCAAATTATAACGTGCAAATTATTATGGGTGGAGAATAGCAATTTTGAAATACCCCCCCCCTCCCTGAAAACTAGTACGTCCTGGAGAAAAGCGGTTTACGGATTCGAACTCAGGAGCTCGAAACCCATAGGAATCACCTATTTTCGTTCGTGGGAGCGAAGAAAAGTTTCATTTTGCCGACCAGTGTTTTCAATAAAATATTATATTTACTATTTGGTATTTTCGAAGTTTCTCGTCAAACCTTTTTTAAGACAGAAGAGGACATATTCCGTTCTCATTAAAAAGGTGCCGGTAAGTTGTACCGTTGCGTACCGTCAGAAATAAAACATTTTATGTATATACTTTCGTATCCCATCACATGCGTATTCCTCTTACTTTCGAATTCTAAGCGTTATTCTAATTTAAAAAAAACGTACTATTACTTTTGATTGTTGATTGTTGTTGAGATTTTGTAATTGACTGTTGTTCATTTTTCTCATTCAACTTTTGACAAAATACTCAAAGGAATACTCCAATTTCTTTGAGGGTCATCCTTGCGCCGCCCCTGCACTACATCCAATTATACATTAATGGAATGTATGACTAAACTAATGGACATTTCTGTCTACCTGATTTCGATCCGACATTTTGTTCTCAAGTTATGGCTGTTTTTGCATTTTTTCGACAAATTTTCGGGTGATCATAGCACCGAAAGGAAACATTTCTACACCCAGGTTGGTCTATACAAATATATATTAATACCAGATTCTGCTTACCTTTCTGAATAAGCAAAACTAATAATAACAAATTAACGAAAGGCTAAGAGTAGAACAATAATAAGTCAGATACCATATTGTTTTGTGTTACTCACGTTTTCAGTATTGAATTTCGATTGTTAAGTAAATAATAAAATATAGGATTCCTTATTTATCTTATCGTATTGTAGAGGATATGGACGAAGAGAAAAACTTGACTAATTCAACCGTTTGGATCCTAGTGAACTCATACTCATTTTGATTATACATATTACAAATAATTTGATTATGATTGCGCAACTTTTCTGTTTGTGTAAAATGACCACCTATTTAATGACCCGAAGTTTGAGTTACAAACGTGAACATACGTGTGTAACCTCATCGAATCCTCTGTTATTAAATCAGATAATCAAATTGTTACACAACTAAAACTAGCGTCAACACCACATCTTCGTGTATACTACTAGTGATGATTCGATTTCGTTGCTCTTAGAAATAAAATTTAGAATCCGCCATTATTATAGTGATATGAATTCGTTTGCAATAACCGTGTGCGTGGGTTTTCTCGGGGTTCTCCCGTTTCCTCCCACTTTCTTCATTCCACCATTTCATTCATTACTCATCATCACCGTCTCCTTTAGCCTAACCGGCATAACCGTGGGACGTAAAACTTAAAGATTTCATTTCATTTTCGTTTGCAATACTAAAATAAACTTAAGATTTGATAATAACTTCCTTGTGGCTAATTAGTTTGCATTCACATCTTCATTTTGCAGAAGTTCAAAGTTCGAGTCATGTAATTAGAATCAAATATTAAGCTGTAAGTCCACATTTCATAGGAATGTTCGTGGTGTTGAACATGAACGATAAACAAATAAATTAAACTAAAACTTCTATATATATAGGAATGAGTGTACCAAAACTCATACACAAATATGTTCATAGAGCCTACTTAATCCTTTTGTTGGTCACGGGAGACATTCTTTCAAGAAACCGTTCATGGGAAGTCTTATGTTTGATCTGGCACAGCAGCAAACAGCATTACAGATAAACATTGATCTTAAAAAGAAAAAATGAAGGATTTAAAAAATAATTACTAATACGGAATAGTGATTTTTACTGACTCTACTCTCAACAAAATAGCAGTAGAGTAAAAATGTTCATACTTTGTAGCATACGGGAGACTGGTAATTAATGAAAATAATTATGAAATAATGTTTTGAATGAGAATGTGGGAGGAAACGGAAGAACCTAGAGAAAACGGACGAACATGATGTTGACCATCACAAACCCATGTTGACAGAAATCGAACCAGGGCACCTCGCACAAGAGGTGAGTGTCCTACCACTAGCCCATCGTACTCTTCGCAATAGAGTACAATATCTACATTTAGCTGAATGAACTGCACATGTGTATATATCGAATGATGAAGTATTGATCCTGTTATAGAGTGTTTTTTCATTTGTATCATTTAAATGCTATACAGGATACCATTTAAATGGTAAACATGGCTCGGTGGTAGAGCGTTCACCTCTGGTGCTTGGGGTCCCGGGTTCGATCCCAGTCCCCGCCAAGTGAACTTTGTTGTGGACAAACACCGTGTGCGTGGGTTTTCTCGGGGTTCTTCCGTTTCCTCCCACTTTCTTCATTCCACCATTTCATTCATTTCTCATCTTCACCGTCTCCTTTAGCCTAACCGGCATAACCGTGGGACGTAAAACTCAAAAATTTCATTTCATTTCATTTTTAAATGGTAAACAGAATACCATTTAGATTAAAAATTCTGTTTTATAATTCTTTCAAACAATATATTTCTCCCAATACAAGACTTTAGGATTGATGAAGGGATATAGATAAATGCTAAATTAAGTTTCAAATAGTGAAATAAAAGTCCGCGTAAAATTTTGAAGCTCATTTTAAAAAAAGTAATCAATAAAAACGTCATAATAATTACAAGGAGCTAATTTCCATTGCTAACCTCACACTTTCAGCTTATTTTTTCAAACATTTAATTACATACCTTTTTTCGGAGCTTGGTCGCCGAATTTCGTTCGGTCCTTGCAGCGATATTCGTGGACCTTTATGCATGATTTGAGAAAGATGTACACCTATGCTGAAAAGATAGCTCGTATATCTAAATATGTACTGAAGTATCTTGCAGAGCCGTTGAGTGTTGCAGTTTATGACTTAAGCGACACGAGGAGGTCGAAGGTTCTCTAAGATCAACATCGGCAAATCCTTTATGATGTATTTTTCATACTTTTTATCAGATGATTACTGGGATATGGTCGCTTACAGAAAGGCTTTCCCAAAAGAAGTTTCTGGTTACGACATATAATTTATTTCGTTTGTGACAAGGTTTTCTAAGAACAATATACACACTTGCATGCATTTACAGAGGGCGGTTTTAAAAAGGAAAAATTTAAAACAATAAGTGTATAAAGCATGGAGAAACACAAGTGTTTAATTTGGGATGATAAATAATTGTAATTGACATTACATAATACATATTGAAGGAGATGTTCCACTGTGATATCATATTGATTTGATGAGGTTTCAATCAGAAAGAAGACACAGCATTCATTGTGTATATTATATTAAAAATGAGAACTTCAACTAGCAGTAAATTCAAAAGCCTCTAAATGTATAAAAGGAATACTGGTGCCTCGATGGAGATGAAGACCGGAAAATGAACTTCAAACGCAGAGATGAAAACCTTGCCGAAAAAAAAGGGTAAATCGGAAGCTAACTCAAAACTGTAGACCAATTTTCCTTCTATCCTTTTGAAAAATTTTCGAAAAGTTTATTTATAACATCTTCATAGAAAAGCATAAAATAATAGCACGTAAACATCATGGCTGTACCTAAAACAAACGCACACATTCCGATACATATTAATTAATGATTCATTGGAAATATAGAAACAAAATGTTGACAATGTGATTTTTTATGATTTAGCTAAAGCATTTGATATAGTCAATTATAAAATTCTCCTTTTAAAAAATTAGAACACTACAGAACAAATGATAATACTTTGAAAACTATTTAGGGATGGATACGAGTCGTGCCAAAACTCGACTCGAGTCGAGTCAAAGGTGATTTTCTCGAGTCGAGTTCCGAGCCGAGTCACTGTTTTTGAGGTCAAGTTTCGAGTTTAGTCGAGTTTGAAAAATGACGCGCTCGTTCAACTCGTTTTCAAATCATGGCCTGATTAGACTGGAAGGCGAAAGACATTAGAAATGTAAGTAGTAATATGGAATCCTTCTAGTGTTGTTCACGACAGCGGACACTACTCGATCTCGTCTCGTCTCAACAAGGAGACAATAGATTTTTATAACCTGACAGTCTTAAATGTTGTGAACATCAATATAAGTATATACTATAATTCTTACCATCGAGGCTGAGAATTGTACGGTTGAATTTTTGAGCCCAAGCAAAAGCTCAACACTGTCAACCAGCTCGGCTCGGTTCAACTGAGCTAACAGCTCGAGCCAGTTCGGTTGGGATGAGTCATCGGCTCGGCTCAATTCAGCAGATGGCGTGAGCCGGCTCGGTTGAGACGAGCCATCGACTCGGCTCAGATGAACCATTGACTCGATCTGGCTCGGTTGGGATGAGCCACAGACTCGGCTCGAGCCAGCTCTGTTGTAACAAGTTCATTGGCTCGGTTCGACTCTTCTCAACTGAGCCGATGGCACGAACCGGCGCGGTTAGGGTGAGCCGTCAGCTCGGTTCGGTTCGGTTAGGGTGAGCCATCGGTTCAATCATGCTCGGTTGGGGAGCTGTTGGCTCGCTCACTTCTCGGTTCGGATCGATAGTGAATGAGTCGTGAGCCGAGCCGCTCGAACCATTGACAAACCCTAAACCTGTGCCGAGCAGTTTTAGAACATGCTTGGTCGGCGCCCTATCTTTTAACAATTTTTGGTTCAAGCTGGAATACTTGCACCTCCGGAACTTATACCCTGAACCTCGTAAACCATGTCCTTGCATTCTGAAGATTTCTCGACGATCGAGATAAGCAGTCAACTACAAACCTCCTATCTTCCATGGTTATACACGGTGTTCGTATAATAATAATAATAATAATAATAATAATAATAATAATAATAATAATAATAATAATAATAATAATAATAATAATAATAATAATATGTAGTAGTAGTAGTAGTAGTAGTAGTATCATTGATAATAATTATCTTGTCAATGATACTTGAAGAGAGTACTTGAAACTGTACACAGGATTCAGCTCGAAATGGCTCGACTCGACTCGAAACTCGACCCAAATTCAGTCGAATTGGAGGAAATTTTTCGAGCCGAGTTCTCGAGTCGGGCTCACAAATGTCTGTTTCAAGTCGAGTCGAGTTTCAAAGAAAACTTACTCGAACTCGCTCGTGCTCATACCTAAAACTATTTATTACAAGAGGATAGACAACAAAAGCAGAAATAGCTGCTGCGACAGTAAGCACAAGGAAAGCATATCAATAATTTTACACACATACACACACACACACACACACACACATATATATATATATATATATATATATATATATATATATATATATATATATATATATATATATATATATATATATATATATATATATATATATATATATGTCCCATATATAACAAGGACTAGACTACCACAAGAATCAACTCTGAAGCCAGTGCAAAAAATAACCCATACCATTACAGAAAACGTAATAAACTATAAGTATTCTGCACTAATGATACAAGTGTGCTGGTCAGTAAAACTGCTTCGAAGTAAATGGCTTGCTTGTTAGTATTAAATGAGTCCAAAACAGAAAATATATTCTTCCACAGCTAACAAGACAAAACAGCTAAAGAAGATCACAAAAGGAAGTAGACACTACCAAAAATACAAAAGATACTTACAAAACAAGAGGTAAAAGTCTACTTATTCTAGTCGGCACACTCCACTTCACAAAGTCGCAAAAAACATGACAATCAATACATGATTCCTCAAGACATTGAGAATGGAAACGGTTTTAGCATATCCTACTTAAAAAAGAAAGGTCGAAGAGTTTTGTTAAGTAAAGTTAATCAAAATGTTAAGACGCTTCAAAATCATAAAATTCAACATTTGTTCCCTTTACTTATCATATTCCTGTATAAGAAATTTTGTAACTGTGAAATTTCCAGTCCAATCACATAATGCAACATGTGCAGTAGGGTGGAGCGTTTTGCACTTTTGTTGGAAATTCGATGACGGCTAGTGTGGAAAAGGTGCCATTAGTGGCACCGACCTTACTGAACGCTTTTGTGATTTTTTGGACAACCCCTTACCCTACCCCAACGGACTTAAGTTTTTTAAGTGTTTGGTTAGGCAACACGCACAACACCAATGACAGA